>NW_028119850.1:0-104382 GCF_965119305.1 Pelophylax lessonae
AAAAATTACGAATTAGGGTTAGGGCTAGGGTTAGGCTTAGGGCTAGGGTTAGGGTTAGGGTTAGGGTTAGGGCTAGGGTTAGGATTATTTTTATGGCTAGGCTTAGAGGGTTAGGGTTAAGGTTAGAGGGTTAGGGTTATGGTTAGAGGGTTAGGGTTAGGTTTAGTGTTAGGGGCTAGGGTTAGGGTTACAGTGAGATACTTAGGGTTAGAGTTAGTAGCCCTACCCCTACCCCTCTAACTCTAACCCTCTAACCCTAAGCACTAAAAATAACCCTAACCTTAGCCCTGACCCTAACCCTAGCCCTAACCCTAGCCCTAACCCTAATTCTATTTTTTTTCTGGTTCTGGACATGCTACAGAGCTGAAACTTCACAGGTACACTTTTTAGACCCCCCCCAGACACTAAATCACACAAAAAAAAGTTATTAAAAATTGTCCTTTTTGATAGAGAGCCAATGATTGGAAAAATTAAAAAAAAAAAAAAAAAAAAAAAAAAATTCTTTGGATTTAGCATCTGGGGGGTCTAAAAAGTGTACCTGTGAAGTTTCAGCTCTGTAGCATGTCCGGAACCAGAAAAAATTACGAATTAGGGTTAGGGCTAGGGTTAGGCTTAGGGCTAGGGTTAGGGCTAGGGTTAGGGCTAGGGCTAGGGCTAGGGTTAGGGTTAGGGTTAGGGTTAGGGTTAGGGTTATTTTTATGGCTAGGCTTAGAGGGTTAGGGTTAAGGTTAGAGGGTTAGGGTTATGGTTAGAGGGTTAGGGTTAGGTTTAGTGTTAGGGGCTAGGGTTAGGGTTACGGTGAGATACTTAGGGTTAGAGTTAGTAGCCCTACCCCTACCCCTCTAACTCTAACCCTCTAACCCTAAGCACTAAAAATAACCCTAACCTTAGCCCTGACCCTAACCCTAGCCCTAACCCTAGCCCTAACCCTAATTATATTTTTTTTCTGGTTCTGGACATGCTACAGAGCTGAAACTTCACAGGTACACTTTTTAGACCCCCCCCAGACACTAAATCACACAAAAAAAAGTTATTAAAAATTGTCCTTTTTGATAGAGAGCCAATGATTGGAAAAATTAAAAAAAAAAAAAAAAAAAAAAAAAATTCTTTGGATTTAGCATCTGGGGGGTCTAAAAAGTGTACCTGTGAAGTTTCAGCTCTGTAGCATGTCCGGAACCAGAAAAAATTACGAATTAGGGTTAGGGCTAGGGTTAGGCTTAGGGCTAGGGTTAGGGCTAGGGCTAGGGCTAGGGTTAGGGTTAGGGTTAGGGTTAGGGTTAGGGTTATTTTTATGGCTAGGCTTAGAGGGTTAGGGTTAAGGTTAGAGGGTTAGGGTTATGGTTAGAGGGTTAGGGTTAGGTTTAGTGTTAGGGGCTAGGGTTAGGGTTACGGTGAGATACTTAGGGTTAGAGTTAGTAGCCCTACCCCTACCCCTCTAACTCTAACCCTCTAACCCTAAGCACTAAAAATAACCCTAACCTTAGCCCTGACCCTAACCCTAGCCCTAACCCTAACCCTAGCCCTAACCCTAATTCTATTTTTTTCTGGTTCTGGACATGCTACAGAGCTGAAACTTCACAGGTACACTTTTTAGACCCCCCAGACAATAAATCCAAAGACATTTTTTTTTTTTAAGTTTTTTTTTTTTTAATTTTTCCAATAATTGGCTCTCTATCAAAAATGACAATTTTTAAGAACTTTTTTTGTGTGATTTAGTGTCTAGGGGGTCTAAAAAGTGTACCTGTGAAGTTTCAGCTCTGTAGTATGTCCAGAACCAGAAAAAAAAGATAATTTTTCAGTAGAGCAGGGATGGTGGGAACCCCTTTTACACCTATATGATCTTTTTTTCTGGTTCTGGACATGCTACAGAGCTGAAACTTCACAGGTACGCTTTTTAGACCCCCCCAGACACTAATCCAAAAAAAGTCATGCCTGCCACCGTATATATCAGTGGTGGGTGGGCAGTGGCACTGCAGTGGGCACAGTACACTCTGTGGACCTGACAGTCACTGGCAGCCCAGGCAACTGCAATAATAAAAAATATTTTTTTTTTCAATTTGCAACAAGATGCTGTGCCACCGTATATATATATCAGTGGTGGGCAGTGCACTGCAGTGGGTACAGTGCACTCTGTGGACCTGACACAGCACTCACTGCAATTATGACAGAGAAAAAAAAAATATTTTTTAAAATGCAAGGTACTGTGCCTGTGCCACCCGAAATGAGTGTGGTGTGCACACAGTACAGTCTGTGGTGGGTCTGTGGCCTCTCACACACAGCGGGCAGGCAACTGCAGTGTACAATAGATATATATATATATATATATATATATATATATATATATATATATATATATATATATATATATAAAGAAAAATCTCAATTACCAGCCCTTAAAAGGGCTTTTGGGGACACTAGATATATATATATATATATATATATATATAAGAAGAAAAAACTCAATTACCAGCCCTTAAAAGGGCTTTTGGGGACACTAGATATATATATATATATATATATATACATACATATATATATATATATATATATATATATATATATATATATATATAAATAATAAAAATCCTCAATTACCAGCCCTTAAAAGGGCTTTTGGGGACACTAGATATATATATATATATATATATATATATATATATATATATATATATATATATATATATACATATATATATATATATATATATATATATATATAAAGAAAAAACTCAATTACCAGCCCTTAAGAGGGCTTTTGGGGACACTATATATATATATATATATATATATATATATATAAAAATTACACAAATACCAGCCCTTAGAAGGGCTTTTTGGGGTGCTGTCAGGATGCTGTCCTTACAGCAGTAGTGGACCAAGAACACTGACTAGCAAGACCAGGAACACTGACTAACAACTGTCCCTAGCTTAACAGCAGCAGCAGCTCTCCCTGCTCTCACTAACACACACTGCTTCAGAATGATCTAAGATGGATGCTGCCCTTGCTTATTTATAGGAGGTGGGAGGGTGTGGGAGGGAGGTATGCTGATTGGCTGGAAATGTGCCTGCTGACTGTGAAGTTCAGGGTCAAAGTTTTCCTCAATGATGTATTATAGTGGGCGGACCGAACATCGCATATGTTCGCCCGCAGCGGCGAACGCGAACATGCTAAGTTCGCCGGGAACTGTCCACCGGCGAACAGTTCGGTACACCTCTAGTGATGGCGGCGATCTGCAATTTCTTTTGCGGGACTGCGACATTGTGGCAGACAGATCGGACCCCTAACTGACATTTTTGACACTTTTGGGGGTAGCAGTGACATTCCTACAGTAATCAGTGCTAAAAAAATGACACTGGCAGGGAAGGGGTTAACTGTACTGGTGATCAAGGGGTTAAATGTGTCCCTAGGGGCGTGATTCTAACTGTCAGGGGGCGTGGCTTTTGAAGTAATCACAGAGACATGCGATCCTATCTAGCAGGATCACATATCCTCTGTGATCACTTCAGGGAGAATGACAGACGGCTGTGTTTACATCAGCCGTCTGTCCTTCTCTCTCTGCTGCGGGAGATTGCGAGTGGTCGGCGGCCATCAGAGCCGCCGGTGACACACGCTGGCTCCCCAGCTAATGAGTGGGGGGGGGGGGGAGCAGGCCACTAGCGTGCGCGCTCGCCCCCTACAGTCTCCTGAGCGAGCGACGTAGTGCTACGTAACTTTGCCCTGGAGCACCTGCGGTGGGCGGGGCTGAAGTGGTTAAAGAGCAGGCATTGTCTGGTACTTTTTGTTGACATGTGAAAATCATTTTTTTGCTGGAAAATTTGTTAGAACCCCCAAACATCATACATTTTTGAAGCAAAAGCCCTAGAGAATAAATTGGTGGGTTTTGCAATTTTTTATGTCACACGGTATTTGCACAGTGGTTTTTCAAATGCAGTTTTTGGGGGAAAAAAACACTTTTTTAAATTTTAAAGCAGAAAAATACAATACATTGTCCACTTTTTTTGTCAAATAAACGGCGACAAACAACGTAAATGTCACTATCCAGGTGATGCTTTAAAAGCCTTTACAGATTACCACTTTTGATGTACAGAGGGAGTTTAGTGCTAGAATTACTGCCCATGATCTGACATTTGCGGTGATACCTCACATGTGTCGGACGATCCTGGTTTGCATGCATTAAGGACTGATGCATTCATTCACTTTTGTGCGCTAGTATGGGGAGACAGGGGCAACTTTTTTTTAAAATTATTAATGTATATTATTTTTTTTAATTTTTAAACTGTTGCTTTAATTTTTTTGTTAACATCCTTATAACAGAAATAGACACGTGAAAGGCTCTTTATGGAGGGATCTGAGGTTTATAAGACCCCAAATCCCTCCTTTGCACTTGAAAGCATTCAAAATGCTAAGATAGGCATTTTTGAATAGTTTTTATTTTCAAAAACTGGCTCCTTTATGATTCCAGTAAAACGGAAGGGATGTCCTGACATCTCTTCCGGACAACCACATCCAAGACCTGATCAAATCCGATCCTAGCTTCCATCGGGTCTCCAGCCAGCTGGCTGACGTGTCGGCTGGTCCCTCGGGTCTCCCACTGGATGGAAGACCCCGGGCAAGCCCTAAAAGGCAGGGGGAGGGGGGGACGTCTCCACCCACTGCTTTTAATAACAACCGAGCAGCTATTATTGGCAACCTTCTGACTAGTGGCTGAAGGTTGAAGGTTATTAAGTGTTCTTAATAATGAAAAAAAGGGGAGCATTCGTCCCAATTAGTTAGCATACTTAGGCCACAAGGGCCAAGGAGGGGAGAAAGTGGGACTCTGATGACGCCAAGACAAAATATACAATTATATAGAAAGAATCTTTTTATAAAACAATACACGTTTTATTGGTAACAAATCCTATTAAAATAACCCCAAAAAGATGGGGGTAAATAGGAAACATATAAACCCATGTTTAATGTCACAACATAGACTTAACAATATGGATACACATCAAGGTGCAATCCCAAAGAATTATGTCCAAAGCCCCAACACGTTTCGACTTGCTAGTCTTCCTCAGTGAGATACTGGAAATTGAAGTCACATGAGTTTTTTCTAAAAATATAAGCAACACATTCAGAGAATATACATACATCACAAATCATAGTAGAGAACATACAATATCTGAAAGATTTTTTTACCAAATAAACAACAAGGTTGCAAAAAATAACAAATAACAAATTGTGCTGGGGATCCAATCATAGAGTGGACCAAGATGGAACTGCCCTCGATTAATCTACAAGATGGGACAAAAAGATAGCAGCCAAAATCCATGCACCCATGATAAATATCTCATGATATAGTTATTACAGATTATGTGTAGCTAAAAGAGCCGCCACATATACATACATTTACAGAGAGGTTGCAAAGTCCCTGATCAAAGGTCCCAATTATTATAGTATAAAATATATAAACAATTTAGAGTTGTCACATATCTGTGTGTGAAGACCAGCACATAAAGCATAACTGCATTTTCTAACACATGAGTGTGGTTGTGTCTCTGATGAAAACCAGAAGACATACTGTATAAGGCTCCAAGTTTTCCAGGGAGAAGGAACACCCTTACCTGGAGTATATAACAGACAATGAATCAACCATATACTTCACAAACATAGTGTCAGAAAGAGCATACAAATAGTATCCAGTGAAATAAATAGGTATAAGACAGTTGTTCTTACCAATATAGTTGGTGATCATACACAGGCATCATAGACATAAGCCATATGGCTGCAAACATGGAGCAAACTATCCCATGTATACAGGTCCCTTAAATGTAAATAGGGGCTTCTCATGTGGACCAGCAGGTCCAATCCCAACTCAAATTGTAGCCGTAACACCTGTTACCTAATTAATTTTAATTCTAAAGCCTGTAGGAGGAGTACCTGCTGAGGCTGCTTGATTGGAGATGAATGTCTCCTGCTGTTCATCGCCATCTGTAAGCCCAAATCCTGTTCCAGCCCGAAGTGCAGTAATGCCGGAAGGCTTAGCTGCTTTGGTTGTTATTACAAGAGAGCTGACCATCGGCTCTAAACAACGGGGCAACTGCAGGCATCACTCTGATACAACCACTTGAAGTCAAATGGCATACCAGGTATATGATTTGGCAGCAAGTGGTTAATGCCTTTCTTGCATTAAGGTCAAAAATGTTTTGACTTCCATGTCTCACCGGATTTCCTGGGGCACTGGGAGCCATTGGCAGCCAGCTGTGGCACGCAGTCACCAACGCTTTATGCCATTTGTCAGTAACACATTATAATTTGTAATAAAAGTACTATTCTGCACTGTGATTACCAGTGCAACCGAGTCCTCATTGCTGATCATGAAAAGTTTGATTTCATTTTGTTGTTGGAATAGTGTGCTGTGTGCCTACAGCTCACCCACTTTTGGTCTGTACACATAAAACTTTATTGGTATCAAAACTGGGGCAACAGTTTTCCCAACTCTTCCAGTCATGCAGAACTGGAAAAACTCTCAGCCTCTCCCCAGCCCTGGCAAATCTTGTGTGGTTATGTTTGACCTTATTATTGTTAAATTAAGGCTAGCCCGCTGATTCAGTTAGTTGCTGGGTGACAGAAGACAGCATTCTTACAAATCCACCCCTGGATTTCCTGCAGAGTGGTCTCAGAATTGCCAATCTCTGAACCTGTCACACTGGTTCAACTGCTTCAGCAGCTGAAGAAATATGAACAGATTGTCTGAAACTCTGGACTTAGTTTTGATTACCGCATTGGTAGAAGCATTTTAAAATTGCATAGTACAGAATAATACTCAAATGTTTTTTTTATTTAAAAAAGGAAAGTGCTAATGGATCTAACAATTTTGTGTGTTGCTGAAGTTTTCTAAGGCTCTGTTCACACAAACATATTTAAAGGCTTTTTCTTTGCATTGCTGAAGCTTTCAAAACACTTTACAAAGCTAATGCCTTCTGCAACGTGGAAGCAAATGGTCTAGTACACACATAAAATTCAAAATGCATTTAGATTGCTTTGCTTCATGTTGTTGTTTTATCTTGCCAGCAACGTTTATCAGGTGTTGCTAATTTGCAATGCTTGCCAAACACCCTCATTCTATTCAGGGACTACACAGACGTCCTAAGGAGTTAAAGCGGCTCTTCAGTCATTTTTTCATCTTTGCATCTATTAAATCCTCTTCCCTTGTTGTTTTAACTTTGGATAGTAAAACATATTTTTTCCTGCCAGTAAATCCCTTATAAAGCCCTTTTCCTCTTTCTTGTCTGGTAATTAGCCTAGGCTAATGATATCATGCACAGCTCTCTCTATAGGAAAGTCATAGGAAAGCCAAAGAGAGCTGCAGAGCTGGAGGGAGCTGGATGAGGGCAGAGATAGCAGGAGACTACAGAGATCCATGTTTATTCATCGAGAGAGGAGACATGTGTAGGTAAGCAGTAGTGTATGTGTGTGTGTCTATGTAAATTCAGGAAATAAACAGGCAGCAGCTTCAGCTGCCCACAGTTAAAATGGCAGCAGCCAGACTTAGAGTTGGGAGATTTCTGCAGAATAGTTGGCAAGTACAGAATCGCAGTATATATATATATATATATATATATATATATATATATATATATATTATGTAAAGTGCTTGGAGGGAAGCTTCAGAATGGCAAATATGTTTTTATTACAAAATATGTGAGCAGACTGCAATTCCTCTTTAAAGTGTTACTAAACTCAGGACCCTGCATTCACTATATCTGGTCTCCCACAGTACACAGAACATGGAAATGCAAATATTTTAGTAAATATAAATTGCTAAATACCTTTTCTCATCAGCAGTATATAGCAGTCTTGTGACTTCTAACAGTGTCTGGTTAAAACTTGTAGTAGGAGTTTTCATTCTACTGTGATTGTGCTATGAGGCTTCGGGACACCTGACCCTTTGTCTGGACATGGATGATTGGCCTTGTGCTGATCACATGCACCCTCCCAAGAAAGAAAAACTCTCTAGCAATGCACACAAAACTGAGCATGTGCAGAGTGACTCCAAAGGCTCTGTACTATCAGGAGATG
This sequence comes from Pelophylax lessonae, assembly GCF_965119305.1. NCBI lineage: Eukaryota > Metazoa > Chordata > Amphibia > Anura > Ranidae > Pelophylax > Pelophylax lessonae. The sequence goes on from NW_028119850.1 coordinate 8,063, forward strand.
GATTGGGGACAGCTGAAGAAGGGGAGGATCAGAGAAGACAGGATCAAACAGCCTTTTTTCACAAATCGGAGGGTAACCTCTTAGGTCCACAGCGAGTATTACAAGCATGCTATACTGCATAAGCTGACTGATTTTACTGTTGTGGGCTTAGTAACACTTTAAGTAAACTTTTGGTATTAATGAAAGGTGTTCCAGAACTTTACTAATGCCTCCTGTGGCACTGACTCTCTGAAGAGCTACTAGATTGTTGGGTTCTTCTGCTGCTACCTTAACCACTTAAGCTTCAGAAGGTTTTACTCTCTTCACGACCAGGGCATTTTTTGGTATTCAGCACTTCCCTAGTTTACCTGGCAATTACGCAGTCATACAATACTGAACGCAAATTAAATTTATACAATTTTTCACACAAATAGAGCATTTTTTTGGTTTTATTTGATCACCACTGGGTTTTTATTCTTTATTATGTGAATGAAAACAGACCAAAAATGCTGGAAAAAAACACCAATATTTTCTACTTTCTGTTATAAAATATATCCAATAAAATCAAATGTATTGATACATTTAAGCCAAAATGTATTCTACTACACATCTTTGGTAAAAAATGGAATCCTAATAAGTGTATATGAATTGGTTTGTGTGAAAGATATAGCACCTACAAACTATGGTACATACAGTATATTTGAAAATCTCATTTCTTGAGGCCCCAAAATGCCAGGACAGTACAAATACCCCCCAAATTCCCCCGTTTTGGAAAGTACACAAAAGGAATTTAGTAAGAGGTGTGGCAAGTTTTTTGAAGTTGTAATTTTTTGTCAAATTTGTTTTGGAAAATTAAGAAATTAAGTAAAATGTGTTTTTTTTTCCCCACAATTTTTTTGTATATACTGTCACCTGTGCAGTACAGCATCATCATATGACTGGTGTAACGGTGATCAGGGATACTGACTGGTGACAGTATGGAAAAATGTATATATTTTCACAATTTTTTTATAAAATTTTTTAAGCATTGTTTTGTTATTGTTTATACAGTTATTGTCAATGTATAAGCAATAGTTTAAGCTGCCATGAATGGGTTATCCATTTATGAACAGCTTGCTAACAGATTAGCTAAGCTAATCACATGGTACAGGTAGCCAGTAGGGATGGGTGAAAGATTTGGCCTGAACATGAGTTTGAGCCGAACAATTCCCTGTTCAACCGTTCGCCCCGATGAACACCCTGCAATACACTAAACGCTTCACAGTGTATTCTGTGCCCTGATTGGGCGAAGCTATAGTAAGGCAAACTGTAAGGAGCAGGGCGAGGAAGCTGGCCGCGGCATCCTTAACAACTAATGAGTCATCAGCTGTGAATAGGTTTCCTGACAGCTCAATAAAAAAAAAAGCGCAGGTAAAAAGAAATTAAGAAAAAAATGTTGTAGCCCCCCCTCCACAATTCATACCAGACCCTTTGGGCCTGATATGGATTTAGAGGGAAACCCCAAGTCAAATTTTTTTTTATAAGGGGCCCGCTTCCTGCTTAATCATACAAGGCCACATGCCTCCAACATAGGAGGGGTGCTTTGGGGCACCCCCCAAAGCACCTGGTCCCCATGTTGAGTTGATGGGGACAAGGGCCTCTTCCTGATAATCTTGGGCTGTGGTTGTCAGGGTCAGGTGGCTTATCAGAATCTGGAAGACCCTTAAACAAGGGGGCCCGCAATTTCTGCCCCCCCCCCCATGTGAATGGGTATCGGGTACATATTACCCCTACCAATTTACCCAAAAAGTGTACAAAATTAATAACCACACAAGTAATTTTTTTGACAAATCCTTTATTAAAAAATAAAAAAATAATGTCCCTCAATGTAAATCCATCGTCAATCCCGCCGCCCGTCGACCCGAAAAATAGAAAAAATGAAAAATGTTCTCGTCTCCTGGGAGGCATCCCACTGTATCCCCGTCCATGCTTTGACATTTCTTATATAGACAAGGGGCAGGGCCACCTGGCTATGTCACCTGGTGGCACCCCCCCCCCTTCTGATGTGACGTGAGCACCCACCCCCCCATGTCGAGGGCATGTGACCTGGTATGGTTCAGAAACCTGACCTGCCAGGTTTTTTCTTTACTTTTTCAACATCTGTGTGCTGGCAATTGTAACTGCGAGTCATTTTAAATGGGATTTGACTTTTTTTTTTCTTTAGAAATTCATTTTTTTTCTGTAGCATATTTTATGCATGCTACAGATTTGCAACTTTACAGGTACATTAAGAATACCCCCCCCCCCCCCCCCCAGGCGCTATATTTAAAGGAATTTTTCATTTTTATTGTTGCACTTTAAGCATAATTAAATCACAGCTCCTGAAAAAAACGTTTTATTTTTATTTTTATTGATACATATCCCCCAGAGCAGTACCTAGACCCCCGTACCTCTCTTGAGGTCAAGTACTTGCATAAGCCTTCAAAGTGGGTACGTTTGATTTTTCCTGTTCCGCTCCCATAGACTTCAATGGTTTCCCATTCGGCTTAGAATATTTCCCGTTTGGGAATTCTGCTGCAAACCGAACAGGGGGGTGTTTGGCCTATCCCTAGTAGCCTGGTAAAATTTGATGGCTTTAAACCAATCACAGATCACAATGGTAAGAAAGCTGTTCATGAATGGAAAGCCATTCATGACAGGTTGTTTACATTGTTATCATGTGATTGCCATGACTAATCATAACAATCACATGATACACGGATACCGATAACAGTAATCTGCTGTGTCTGATGAACACAGTAGACACAAGAGAAGCCTGCTGCATGCTCCTAACCCGGAAGAGGCTCAGTCACGTATATATATATATATATATATATATATATGTGACTGAGCCAGCCCCTGCCAGCCTGTGCCACCCCATGCTAACCTGCCGCAGTATATCTGCAAGATCAGGGAGGCAAGTGGTTAAATGAACATGATAACCCACTGCCACACCAGTAATATTAAAGCAGGCTTTATTTGAGCAGGAATAGGCTTTGTAAGAGAACTTCTTTTTAAACAGATGCAACATTAACAGAGTTAACCTAAAATCAAACACAGGAACCAAACCATTTTCATACAGAATCTAAGACTCATATTTAATCTTATCACCTTTGAAAGGCCTTACCAAAGGCACTGAGTAGATAAGAGTCAAATGACCTGGCTGAGACCAATAGTCCAGTAAAGAATGACAGAATCCCAGGGGATGCAAAAAACAGTTTGGCCTATCTACTGTTCTTAGCCCCTAACTAAACCACAGGCTGGTGTTGGAACAAATATACAGTCTACCAGCGATGGGGCCGTTAGAATTGCATTGGAGCGCTTACTCACAAAATGAGAGCATTTGTGATTTGCAAGCTATGGAGGGAATGCTGAGTGTTCTGGGAGGATCTCCTGGCAACAACAAAGTTCAGCAACAGCAAAGTTTCCTGCACATAAATGCATAGTTGCCAACAGTCCCAACTTTCCCAGGACATTCAGGGAAATCCTGCAGATGTCCTGCTCAGAGATTGTCCTGGCCAGGATCCTGACAAATTAAGCTCTGACACGGACAGCGGCAGTCTGACACTAGCTCACAGTATCATGGCAAAAGAACCGTTGGACTGCTGAGGTAACACAGAGGTTAGTTACCGACTCAGATCCTCCCCCTACCTCCTCCACTTGCAGGAAGTCACGTGGTGCCTGCCTGTTGTGTTATTGGTCAGTACTTGGGACTGGCTAATCCATGTTTTTATTGACCTTATTTGTGAACTAGTGCACAGTCAAGTTGGAACAGGAAGAGGCCATCCCCAAACTGTTCCCACAAAGTTGGGAACATGAAATTGTCCAGAATGTCTTGGTATGCTGATGCCTTCGGAGTTCTCTTCACTGGAACTAAGGGGCCTAGCCCAACCTCTGAAAAACAACCAAACACCATATTTTCCCCTCCATCAACTGATTCCAACTGATTTGGACCAGTGCAGAAAGCAAGGTCCATAAAGACATGGATGAGCGAGTTTAAGGGTGGAGGAACTTGAATGCTATGCACAGAATCCTGACCTCAACCCAATAGAAAACCTTTGGGATGAATTAGAGCGGTGACTGCAAGCCTGGCCTTCTCAACTACATCAGTGCCTGACCTCACAAATGCGTTTTTGGAAGAATAGTCAAACATTCCCATAGACACACTTCTAAACCTTGGGAACAGCCTTCCAAGAAGAGTTGAAGCGGTTATAGCTGCAAAGGGTAGGCCAACTCAATATTGAACCCTACGGGACTAAAACTGAGGTGCCAATAAAGTTTATGTGGCAGGTGTCCTGATCCTTTTGTTAATATAGTGTATGTAAATAAAGGAGGCTGCACTATTGCCATCAGAGCAGATAGGATGTAGGTCGCACAGTCTTTATAATAAAATAAAAATGGTCAGTGGAAGGAACTGTCCATAGCAAAGGAGTCCACACTGAATAAAGGTGGACTCAGTGTTCAGAAGCACATCTTGGCCCACCTTGTGGCTCTCTCTGCTCTTCTCTTTGCACTGCACAAGGCACACTGCAGAATCTCCTGGTTCCGTGGCTCTAAGCAAAGCACACAGCAGCACCTCCTAGCTCATCTCCTTGGGGATTCTTTTACCTCTCCCCACAAAGCTGTACCATTGCTCTCCTTTGCTTTTTTCCTGCCAATCTCAAGTAAAATGGAAAGAAAAAAATATATATATTTTTTAAGGTGAATCTCTGATTTTCCCTGCATGGTTCACCTTAAGCCCACCCCCACTATATTCAACTACCAAGAGTAACCTACAAGCCACCAGAGTCATAAATCAAACAGGGGGCTACCTTTTCACAGCACAGATATTCCCTTTAGTTCCTAATGCTGAACAGAGCAGCAGAGAAACATTGAAAGGAAAATATGATATATGTTGTAAGGGGGCATGGGTAAAGGAAACCCTAAATGAGCAAAGCACAGGTATGCTTCAAGGCTGCAGAAATAGTTTGTAAGGATGACACTGCACCATGCCCATAAAGCTATATACTGCTGTCATGGTCCATCTCTACTACTATGCTAACCATCTGAAAATGTGATAAACAATTAACAATAAAGCTAGTCAGCATTATCCCTCATTACTTCACCTATTTGGCAGCTGGTATAGATATAATTTATAGCTTATGTCACAGATGGTATCAGTTTGAGTCTAGTGAACCTGTAGTGCAGAAGTGACTGTCATTATTGCAGGCAGATATTGCTGGTACAGCAACCAGTAATCTGAGTGCAACTGCTGAGCATCAGCTCTTTGTGAGATGGACAATAAGTACATTTACAACATCAGGATGAGTGACAAGGAAACACATTTGTCAAGTAGAAATGAAGTGACATTAAGGGCCACATCCATGCCGTATAAGGAGCAAAGTTTGTTCCAAAGTGTCAGAAGTGCATATTAAAAAACTCAATCAGCAGTGACATTAACATTTCTACTGAAGTTGCATGGGACAGGAACAGGGACAGGAAAAGAATATTGTTGAAGAGGCTATTCAGCATTGAGTAAATCTCAAATATGGCAAACTGATTTAAGAAAAACATTCATTAAGGTGTCTCTTGACGTATGAGCTTCAGAATGAAATCAGATAGGTGCACTTAGGCCTCTTTCACATGGGCAGAAGACTTTCCCACCCTCTAAAAGTGATCAACTGGTTCACAAACATTTAGGAGGAGATACTGTTGCCACTTGCATGACTTTTTTTCATCCTCAAGGGCATTTTTTCTATCGGTGGTGGCTTTACATTGAACTACTGCACCGGCAGGTGATTTTCACATCGCACAGTTGATAAAGCCTCAGTGACAAGTTAACGCCTGTTCTTGTTGTAAGCGTTAAGTCCACTGCAAAAGGCTTTGCTACTCTGCGTCACACACATCTGCTTTATTTAGCGACAACTTTGGGTTGCATAGCAGTGTGCGTTTTGCAGGTGATTTTCACATCGCACAGTTGTTAAAGCCTCAGTGACAACTATACATAAATTAAAATTCATCACAAAAAAAAACAGATTATTTTTCTTAGAATTTCAGTAGCGCAGGGATGGTGTTACCATCCTTTCATAAATTGCAAATAAATAAAGTGCATAAATTGCATAAATAATCCAAAACATCCAACTAAGCAAGAACAGAGTCCTTCAAAAGTATTTGTTTATGTAGTGACAGAGCAATACACAGTGCCTTTAATGCAGGGTCATTGGTGTCAGTTATAGGAACCACCGTAAAATGTCACCACCACCAGCTCTGGCACTACAGAAACAAAGACTTTTTAAGGACTCTTGCTCTTGCTAACTCCTACTCCAGAAAAAGTATTATTCTTTAGGTGTCCAATCTGCAGCAACATAGTGTCAGCAATCGAAAAAAAAAAAAAAAAAAAAAAAAAACATTGTTTTTTGTGCATGTTGCATGTCCTATTTATAAGAAAAGCTGAACATAGGGCGAACATTGTCAATAAAGCTACTGTAGCGGAATTCAGAAACTAGAGAATAACAGGCTATGGATATGGACACACGCAAACACACACACACACACACTATGGAGGATTACACACAGTGGCCTGGGAATAAATGCAAGGTCACAGAGTTTGCATATCCTGCTATGATGACTTATGACTCTTTCGCCAAACATCAAATGCTGCTGAGGAATAATCCTCAGTCTGTTGCAGCACTAACAGGACTTTCTCTGCATGAGATCCACAGAAAAATGAAAATATAAAAAAAAATATCGAAGAACCGTCTGTTTTTAAACCTTCGCTAAGCACTTATTTGAAGTTTGGAGTTACATTGACGATTCACATTATTCCTCTTTCAAATGCTATTTTCTGAAAGCATCATATACTCAAAAAAACATTAATCTTTATCATGCTGTGTGACTTCTGCAACGTACAGCATTGCAGTATTGATTTTTGTTGCTTTTGTTTGCTCGCAATCTCTCATTTTTTAAAAGGAATCTATAGTGTTTGTAACATATATATCTTTATTCCATTGTATTTGAGCCTCCCTAAAATTATCTATAAATATTTATCAGGATGACATTCACTTAAATATTCACTATAAGTTCTGCTCTGGAACCTTTTTAAACAGTTCATGAATTCTAAGTCTAACCAGTGCATGCATTACCAGGGCATTAAGGGGTTGGTTCACCTTTACCTAAAAACTGTCTATGTAGGTAAAGGGCGACTGTAAATATAAACATTTATGTACCTTCCAAAGCCTGGCAGAATTACTCTTACAGTTGACATCATCCCATTCTGCCTTGTTGCTAAGATTTTGCTAAGACACTCCCTCGACAACCCACTCGCATGCGCTCTCTCACCCCTGTGACAGTTTCCCATGTTTAGCCATGCTGTGATGGAGAAGATAGTGGACCACACATATGGGGTGATAATGGGGGTGAGCAGTAATGGCTGGGAGTGTCTTTAAAATATCCCAACAACAAGGCAGGGCAAGATGATATTATCTGTCGGAGCTTTTCAACCAGGCTTTGGGAAGTATGTAAATGACTTACACCTATAGCAAAGGCATTATCTGACTTTAGTCAAAGCTGCACAGTTTGTTTTTATCTACAGGAGCCCCTTACCTGCTTGGCAGTTTTTTGGTAATGGTGAACTAAGCTTTAAACATTTCAGTGAAAGACGTTGTTGTCAATCACATGTGCTTAAACCTTTACTCCAATGTCAGCAGCTTGTCCAGAATTCAGGGTACATGCACATGGCTGTTTGAAAACATGGCAACTAGAATACAACGGATTTTATGAAAAAACTTCCCTATATGCTTGTAAAAATTGCTCAAACATTCATACAGAGTCCTATTTACAAGTATATAGTGTTAATGTAGCCTAATGGTTTCTAAGATTCAGGTCACTAATTATTGTAAGCATCCATAATGGTGCCAATGCCAATGGTGCCAACGATTTATTCCAGGTGATCAATGGTGTACAATGACTGGTGTTTACCCACCAAGCTGGTTGTGAACACTGGTGGCTGGTAAAGGTTTACAATGGAACATGGCACTATCAAGGACCTGGCTTCAATGGTTGTATTAGATTTTATGTATGTTTTGAAGAATTGGTGTCTAAATTATGTTATTGGTATTATCTTGTTTTTTAATAAAAGTTGTGGCCATAATACTCCAACAAAAATAATTTATGTCACATTGTATTATTGATGATGTTTCAAGTGTTTGGTTTTGATGTTCAGTATTACTCCACCGTCTCAGCTCTACCTGGGTCATGAGCCTGGGAAGGGTTAAAACATACCTGAAAGAATAACTAATCTTGTAAAACACAAGAGGTGCAGCTTCGTAAATTGACTTGTGTATTATTGTCCTCTATGTTATTACCTTCTATACTGGTATCTCTCTAAGAGCTCACCTTTGACTTACAAAGCCATAACTTAAAAAGAGCATTGTAAAAAAAACATTGGAAAAAAAAAAACAAATGGCTTGCCCGCTCTGATGTAAATGACCCTTGTGACATTGTTGCTTTACCAGGGCACGGGTGATATAATTGAAAAATATTTTATCTGATTTCCTACAGAAGCCTTATGTTTTCTTGTTTATTTGTTCAAACACTTAATACAATTTCAAAAGTAAAATGTGACAAAGTAATAACAAGATGTAAAGTGAAAAATATTTACCTTTACCTGCTTTTTGAACAATATTTACTTGTATCTGTTTTTTTTTAAATATTTACCTGTATCTGCTTTTTTAAAAAAATATGTATCTGTACCTAAACACAAAGTCCACTTCTGTGTCTACTTTTTACTTTACACATACATCACGAATGGTGCCTTCAGTGACTACCATCAATCACCCCAATCCAGTGTAATTCACTACATCATATTGCCTCTCATATTTCAGCAAAAGCTCTTTAGAACAGCATCCAGACCAGTTTTGCTTCTCCTCAACAAACACATCTCTTTCTGAACTCTGCTTTCAGTGTGAAATATGCCACATAAGCTCATAAAAAGATAAATAGTCATAGTGCTCACCAGGGATTTAATACAATGTATCAAAAGAATTGCACTTCCAGATGCACATCAATACGCATCAGGCCAGCTGCTCAGCACAGGACCAAGACCCGGAACCTTATACTGGTATATGTCTATAACATGTAAGGGAAAAAAATACTTTAATAGTGTAATAAAATGCAAAACTTTATATTTTATTCCATATAAAATGAGGCTCACCAGACCAGACAACCAAATTCTTGAAACTTAGCATACCACATTGCATAACTGCTGCATATACAATGAATCAGTAAAATCACCCCCTGTTTATGCCCATCCACATCCTATAAATAATATATATTTTTTCACATTTTTTTTTGTTTGTTTATTTGTTTATATGTTTTTCACAGTGCTATTAATGATTTAGGCACTATACTATTTGATTACTTTATGATATTTGTTTAAAGAGGGGTTAAAGTAGCAGCAGTGATTTTTTTGGGAGATTTTTTCACATTTTATTTTACTTTGAATTACTTTCACTATCTGCAGCACAGAGAAGGGGTTATATATATTGTTATTTTCCTGTACCTGCTTTATGATTTTAAGCTAGAAGAAAACAACGTTCCATAAAAATTTTAGACTTATAACACAAAAAAGGAACTTGTCTCAAGCACTGTTCTACTTTTTCCCCATTAAGGCATCAGCTAATTATTATCCTCTACCCTTATTTACAATGTTTTTGATTAGAAACTTGTTTTTCGCTGTGGGAAACAGATATACAACATTCAGGTGTAGGTGCTGCTGCAGCAATTCAATAAAAAACAACAAAATTAAGCGTATATATAACCTGGTGTCATATAAGCACACTGCTACCTGGGCTATAATCTGGAAATAACACTATGGGTACACAATCCTTTTATATGTTACCATTATGTTCAACCCCATGGAAGAGTTGTTACACTAAACTGCATGTAACTTTTCAGAGCCAGTAAGAGGTCTCAGTGCATGTTGGGAAAAGTTCCACCCGAATAAGATTCTGAAAGCAGCAGTTTATGTTTACACAGTTTTACCAGGCTTGGGCCTGTATTAGTGGAGAATGACTTCTGCTGGAAGGGTGGCACAGGAATGGCACTGTAATGCTTCTAGGAACAGTCCCATGTTACTTTTCCGGTTACTGTAATGTTCCTTTTCTGCAGGTATTGTCCCTGGCATGATCCTACTCGCCAGGAACCTCTCCCTACACTAATGACTTTCTATGGCAAGCTGGGTCTCTGTCCCTGATCTATCACTTTCTCCAGGCATGTCCAAATGATGCAAGAGACCCTATATATAAGCTTCACAGTCAAAATGGCCATTTGAGATGAGATCTCCAGAGGTTGCAGCATCTAGTTGGATGAGACCCTGAACCTGAGACCCTCTGACACCCTGACCCTGAGTCCATAATGGGACCATTTCCCTTACCAAACTCTGCTCTTTCTGTAAAAATGGCACAGTGCCACCTAGAGGAGAGAGGAACCTGCCTACAGACTGCTCTCCCCTGCTATCTGCAGGTTTCTTGTCACCATTTATCCATGCAGCACACCTGATTAGTTCCTAATGTTGCCACTCCCTCTCCCAGTCTAGTCTAGTCGTGATGTTCTGCTGTGTAGGAAATTCAATACACTAATATAAAGTCCAATTTAAAGTTATGTTGTCAGCACAGACAATACATGGCTACTAAAAGGAAAAATCAGTACACTTAACATTCCAGTACCTTGCTTGTTAAAACACAGCTTACTTCATCACTCACGGGCCGCTGCATATGTTCCACACTTTGGGTTGTGTGGAATACTTTCTACCATGCCACTGCCTGTGGTTTTTCCCACCAGCCCATATGTCACTACAGAATGTATGAGCCAGCAGGAGGAATTATAGTGTATGGCAGTGTTGTCAACCTACCAGATTGAAATTTACTGACCAAACACCTAAAATTTACAGGCACAGCCATGTTTTTACTGGCATTTCCAAAAGTTACAAAATTACAGTTTCAAGTGGAATTTCAGTATTTAGGTTACAAATACGTACAATATGAGATTAGCAATGTGATTTAAAGGGTAACTCCACTTTTGTGGGGAAAAAAATCAGCAAATAAAGAAAAAACAATTGAACTTTAATTGATTTGTACTGTAATTGAACTTTATTAAAAATTACCTTTCATTTTCAAGCTGCAGCTGTTGTAATTTTCTGAAAATGCAATGCAATATGGCTACCTGGATGTGATCTGTACACAGAATGTGTACTGACCACACCCCAGAAACATCATTTCCTGTTTGTGTGATTGGCTCACCAATTTTCCCAGAAGTCTGCACTAATATACCAATCAGATTTCTGGCATCCCCTGCAACAAAAAAAATATTTTTTTGGTGAGATACTCCCAATAGTAACATGTCTAAAGGGATGCAGACCCAGCAGCTTTCCTCATTAGAGCCCTGCAGCTGCCACAGCTGATAGATCCACTCAGCACAGAGGAACAGAGAAACAAACAATGATTTCTTCAGAATAACAAAATGTAGGAATCTGCAGCAAAGTTTGTTAAAACCGCTGTAATGTACAGAGATCACCCAGAGGGGAATGTTTTTTTCTCAACAAAAGTGGAGTTACGATTTAAGGTAGATATTAAGGCAAAAAAACATATATTTCTTATTTTAATTTTGTTATAGTAAGTAAGTAGTTCAGGGACAGGACTAAGGAGGACAAGAAATTAGATTGGGCAGACACACACACACACACACAAAATTGCTCACAGTGACACTGACAGCAGTGTGCAGCAGCACAGATGATGATGACACCTCACCAAGTCCCTCCTGAGTCAAAGTGACAGTCTCTCTCCACACCAGGTGGTCCTTTCAGTCCAATCCAAACAGCACTGAAAGTCCCGCTCCCAGCTTGCCTTGTGCCTGTCCTGCAGAGGCGGGTGTGCAGTACAGGAGCAAGGAAGCACGAGGCTCCGGTCGCTCCACTCCCTTGCACAATGACATCACATAAAACGCTCAGGCACCGCCTCCACCAGATCCTGCCACTCGCGCTCCCTGAACACAATGTAGCAGACACTCAGATGGTCTCAGCCAGCTCAGAACTGGTCCTGCACATGTGCAGTTCCCAGCTGAGCATCACAGCCTTATTTTTAACTGGCAACCCTTTCCTGTCACTGGCATTTGCTGCCAGGAGAAAAGTTCCAGCTTTTTACTGGCTGCAAATACTGCAAGTAATAATACTGATGGTTGGCAACACTGGTGTATGGTGGAGGATTTCACACCTGGAAGTGTGTGCTATGGAAAGTGAGTAGTGAAGAATCTGCATTTTAACAAAAAGGCAGCTGGAAAGCTGATGGATGTATGAGCCATCGGAAACAGCCACAGCATATGGCAAGAGAAACAGGTACTGTATTTCACCCATCTGACCGGATGGATGCCGGCAGCAGCCGATGAACTGAAAAAAGACTACATTTCAACAAACATATACCAATGGAAGGGGTGCCAAACCAAAGGATAAAAGAGTCCAAATTAATTTATTGGTTTACATTAAAAAAAAATGCATTTTGAGGGTCAGAGAAAACTCCACCTTCATCGGGGCTACAACAAAACATAATATGATGTAAATTTATACATCATACACATAAGTCATACTGCATGTAGCCCTGATGAAGGGGGAGCTTTATCTGACCCCTGAAACACATTCATTGTTTTCGTAATGTAACCAATGAATATATTTAGACACTTTTATCCTGGATGCTTTTTTCTTCATTAGAGTCTACATTTTAACAAACAGACTGAAAGTTAAAAATAGTGATTTTTATATTAGCAGGTTTGTAATTCAATATATAGTAACTAACCCTGGGTTCAAAGTTTTTATTGGAGAAAGTCCCTTTGGAATAGAATAAATATGTAATTGACTTATGTCTTTATTTCCTAGCATTTGTCCATCTACACAAATGAGTTCACAGTAAACTTTTTTTGCACCAAAGAGGGTTTCGCACTTTTCTCCCCTAAATTGACACCTATACTAAAATCTATAAATGTTTTTTTTAGCAGGTACTCTTTGGTGGGGCTTAGCACTTCCATGGTGCTTTTAATAAAATCGACTTGAGTTAAAATTGTCCATGCATCAAATGGAAGTCATTCTTATCTTTGCAATCATGTTTGTTTTTGTTTTTTTGGTCTGATGTGATTTGGTTACCTTCGCTTTCTCCCAGAAGGCACAGAGCAGTATGAGATCGAAGTCTGAGCATGTTTTCTTCCCGCAGAGAAATGTCTAGCACTTCCTCATCACTTAAAGATTTTCCATGAAGTTTCATCAATAAAAAGACATCAGCAGCCAAAAAGTAAATTGTCCTTAAATGTCACTCCATAATTTTATGTTATTCAAGATAAAAAGTAAACATTTCCTCTGCTGCTGTAATTTGTTTGTTATCGGTTATTAAGTGCATATGGGTAATTAAATTTGCTAATTAGTTCTTATTATTACAAAGCTAAATCACCAAGACAAATAATGTTAGACTGTAGAGACAAAAACTAGTATGTTTTCCCACCTCAGTTTTGTTAAAGGAAACCTGTCATTAGAATATAAGTGAGCAGCAAGAGCTAAATGCTTCTGATAATGACAGTTGCCTCTCTGTATTGTTCATTCTCTGATTTTAGCACTTTTAGGGTCTCTAGCAGGCAATTGAAGCTTACCTCCAGGCAGTACCTCATTTTCACCACAAGGTGTCCTCAGTCTTGTGGGTTGAACAAAACCTTATGTCGGCCTTCATTAAATGGCGGCCCACGGTCCAAGAACGGACCGCACTATGCTTCTGCCCAGACCGAGGGCCGCCCCCTACGAGCAGTCATTGGTTTGCTGGGACCGCAGGTGTCCCAGCAACCAGTGACGTCCTCTGTGTGCGCCCCGCTGCTTCTTACTGCGGTTCCCGGTATACGGCTCTCACTCCGAGCCGAGCCGCGAGTTGGCGGCGTGACGTCATGTGTGAGCCCCGCCCCCCTTGCTCCTCACTGCGGCTCTCACTCCCAGCCGGGCTGCAAATTGGGTGTGACATCACGTGCGCCCGCACCCTGCTGCTCGCTTGGTATATCTCATATTTATCTCCTGACACCTGCCCCAAAGGTATGTGGGGCACATTTTAAAAAGGATTGCTGATGAGAATAATTATTAAAGTGCACACTGTTGGGCATATTATTTTAAGGGGCACACTGATGGGCACATTTTGTTGTGCTCATCAGAGTGCCCCATAAAATAAAATGTGCCCATCACAGTGCCCCTTAACATATAAAGTGCCCATCAGCATGCTACTTATTTTATGTTAAGGGTCACGCTGATGGGCACATTTTTTGTTAAGAGCAAAACTAATGGGCACATTTATTGTGCCTATCAGCGTACCCCTTAACATAAAATGTGCCCATCAGAGTACCCCCTAACATAAAATGTGCCCATCAGAGTGCCCCCTAACATAAAATGTGCCCATCAGAGTGCCCCCTAACATAAAATGTGCCCATCAGCGTGCCCCTTATTTTATGTTAAGGATCACGCTGATGGGCAAATTTTATGCTAAGGGGCATGCTGATGGGCATATTTTATGTTAAGGGGCACACTGATGGGCATATTTTACGTTAAGGGGCACTCTAATGGGCATATTTTATGTTAAGAGCAACGCTGATGGGCATATTTTGTTCTGCCCATCAGAGTGCCCCTAACATAAAATGTGCCCATCAGCGTGCCCCTTAGCATAAAATGTGCCCATCAGATAAAATCAGGGGCACGCTGATGGGCACATTTTATGTTAGGGGGCACTCTGATGGGCACATTTTATGTTAGGGGCACGCTGTTGGGCAAAACAAAACATGTCCATCAGCGTTGCTCTTATCATAAAATATGCCAATTAGAGTGCCCCTTAACATAAAATATGCCCATCAGCATGTCCCTTAGCATAAAATTTGCCCATCAGCGTGACCCTTAACATAAAATAAGGGTCACGCTGATGGACAAATTTTATGCTAAGGGGCACGCTGATGGGCATGTTTTATGTTAATGGGCACGCAGATGGGCATATTTATGCTGTGGGACACACTGATGTGCATATTTTATGTTAAGGAGCATGTTAATGGGCATATTTATGCTGTGGGACACACTGATGGGCATATTTTACGTTAAGGGGCACTCTGATGGGCACATTTATTTATTGTTTGGCACATTTATGCTATTGGGCACACTGATGTGCATTTTTTATGTTAAGGGGAAATCTGATGGGCACAATTTATGTTAAGCGGGCACACTGATGGGGACAACTGATGCAAGGGGGCACTCTGACGGAATGCCTGATGTAAGGTGGCACTGTGATGGAGACACCCAATGTAAGGGGACACTCTGACGGGAATGCCTGACGTAAGGTGGCACTGTGATGGGGACAACTGATGTAAAGGAGCACTGTGATGGGGACACCTGATGTAAAGGAGTACTGTCATGGGGACACCTGCTGTAAGGGGGCACTCTGATGGGAATGCCTGATGTAAGGTGGCACTGTGATGGGGACAACTGATGTAAAGGAGCACTGTGATGGGGACACCTGATGTAGGGGCCACTCTGACGGTAATGCCTGATGTAAGGTGGCACTGTCATGGGGACAGAAAGTAATAGAAAATCCATACCTATTTGGGAGACAAATAACTAAGAAGGGAATTTTCTTCACTTGAAACAATATCTTCTCACTTTCTGTTGTGTCTCCCGAACAAGAAGTAAAGGAAAATCTTCCAAAAACAGACAAAAATAAACTAATCATGGTTTAGGCCTGCCCTACTCTATCCAATGAAGTTATTCTCAACATATAGAAATAATTTAAAAGTTTTGGGTAACTCAATGTCAGGTACCTTGTGGCAGAGCCTGACATGTAGAGGGGGGACCTCTCATATAGCTCCAGCTCAAGGACTACTGATGTTGCGACAGTGGCTGTGAGAATAGCGTGGTGAGGTAAGAGTGCCTGTAAGATCTTCCATTGGTCGCAGAGGTGCGTGGCATGTGCATCACCAGCAGGGCCGGTGCTAGTCTATTTTGCGCCCTAGGCCAGACCATCCACTTGCCCCCCCCCCCCCAGATAGAGGGGGAGGCCTGAGAGAAAGGGCGGCTGAGAGAGAGGGGGTCTTATAGAGTGGAAGTCAGAGAAAGAGAGGGCTGAGAGAGAGGGGGGACTGAGAGAGAGAGGGATGAGAGAGAGAGAGGGCTGAGAGAGAGGGAGGGCTGAGAGAGAGGTGGTTGAGAGAGGGAGGGCTGTGAGAGAGGGAGGGCTGAGAGAGAGGGAGGGTTTAGAGAGAGAGAGAGGGCTGAGAGAGAGGGGGGCTGAGAGAGGGAGGGAAGATGGTTGGGGGGAGAGAGAGAGGGCTGAGAGAGAGAGGGGGCTGAGAGAGAAAGATGGTTGAGAGAGGGGGCTATGAGAGAGGGGGCTGAGAGGGAGAGTGGGCTGAGAGAGTGAGAGAGAGGGCTGAGAGAGAGGGAGGGCTGAGAGAGGGCTGAGAGAGGGGGGCTGAGAGAGAGGGAGGGCTAGGAGAGAGAGAGAGATGGGGCTGAGAGAGAGTGGGGGGATGAGAGAGGGAGGAGAGAGGGAGGGCTGAGAGAGAGGGAGGGGAGAGGGAGGGCTGAGAGAGAAGGAGGCTGAGAGGGAGAGCTGAGATAGAGAGCTGAGAGAGGGTGGGGGGAAGTGAGAGCTGAGAGAGAGGGGGTTGAGAGAGAGGGGGTTGAGAGAGGGGGCAGAGAGGGGGAGAGCTAAGAGGGAAGAAGAGCTGAGAGGGGAGGCTTAGAGAGAGGGCGGCTGAGAGAGAGGGGAGAGGGAGGGCTGAGAGAGAGAGAGAGGGCTGTGAGAGGAGGGGCCTAAAGGGGGGCTGGGAGAGAGAGAGCTGATACAGGGGAGGGTTGAGATAGAGGGGGCTGAGAGAGGGAGGGCTGAGAGAGAGGGGGACAGAGAGGGAGAGGAGGGGGGCTGAGAGAGGGGGGAGAGGGGTTGAAAGAGGGGGGAGAGGGGCTGATTTGGCGCCATTGTTATTAGCTAACTCACGCGCACGTGCTCATTGACGTTCGCATCTGCGTTTGAATATTTGTGCGCATGCGCATATTCAAGCGCCTGTGTCCGACAAAATGGGCACCTGCAGGACTATGCCTGCGCATTTGCAATTGCCTTTGTCTCTGAGCTTTGGCTGCACTATGGCCAGCACGTCCCTAAATCCCCAACTAAAACAAATTTATTGGGGATCAGTTTGAAAAATACTAATAACTTTACCTATTTACCTATACATAACACATGATATTGTAGGGTCACCTTTGCATAAGAAGAGCAAAAACAGAGAATTATAACCAGCATGTTATAACAAAAGTAATAGTACCCTGAAATGACAGCCTTTTAGGAACACTAACCAAAACATGCCAACACACATTTACTGCGCCTTACACATAAGAAAATACCAGTACTCCAAGATGATTTATTCTTTCCTTTATATCTTTTTGTGTATGTTTGCAACAAAGAAGATATTTTCCTTAGTAACACTGAAGTTTATTTTGCAATCACACTATATACTGTATATGGTATGTGGATGCTTTACTGAGTACATTTTGCATTGTGTCTTGTTATTTTATGTTCGTTAAACAAGAGGGCTCCCCTTGTAAACGAGAAATATGAATATTACAAGAGTACCACAGCTGCCAAGGAGAGAATTGAATGTGACATATGTCACCTCCAACAATTTTCTGTGACAAGCAGGTGAAAGTGTCACTAATCCCTTGCCTGTCACATTATATTGTCTATAAAATGTGTTCCTTTATTATTTCATCACAGTGTACATATTTGTTTTATGGATAAATGAACTGCTTAAAAAAAAATGCATAAATAAATAAATAAGAGTAAAACTATAAAAATGCCTTCAGTTCACAAGGGTGAGAGGAATCTGAAAAAATGTTTTATCTGTCTATGCTGAATAATTATATCTTTTATAAGGATTTGTATATAGGCTGTATTGTATATGTATGTATTAAAGAGGAAATCTAGTTAACCGCTTCCATACAGAGCAGTTAGACACCCTTCCTGCCCAGACCAATTTTCAGCTTTCAGCACTCTCACACTTTGAATGACAATTGCTCAGTCATGCTACACTGTAACCAAACAAAATTTTTATCATTTTTTTCACACAAATAGAGCTTTCTTTTGGTGGTATTTGATCACAACTGGGGTTTTTTTTTTCGTGATATATGCAAAAAAAGAGCAAAAATTTTGAAAAAAAAACACTTTTTTTTAGTTTCAATTATGAAATTTTGCAAAAAATAAATTTTTCTTCATACATTTGGGCCAAAATGTATACTGCTACATGTCTCTGGTAAAATTAACCCAAATTAGTGTATATTATTTAGTCTGTGTGAAAGTTATTGAGTCTAGAAGCTATGGTACCAATTACTGAAAATTGATCACACCAGATGTACTGACTGCCTATCTCCTTTCTTGAGGCCCTGAAATGTCAGGACAGTACAAATACCGACCAAATGACCCCTTTTTGTAAAGTAGACAGTCCAAGGTATTTAGTAAGAGGCATGGTGTGTTTTTTTAAGTTGTAATTTTTTCCCACAATTCTTGGGAAAATGAAGAAAAAAATTTTTTTTTCTTTTTTTTCCCACAAAGTTGTCAATTTATAAGCTATTTCTAACACATAGCATGTACACAGCAAAAATTACACCCAAAAATACATTCTGCTACTCCTTCCGAGTATGGCGATACCACATGTGTGAGACTTTTACACAGCCTGGCCACAAAAAGAGACTCCACGTCCAAGAAGCACATTCAGGCGTTCTAGGAGCATAAATACACATAAAACTTTCTTACTACCTATCACACTTTTCAAGGCCCTAGAGCACCAATACAATGGAAAAGTCCACAAAATGACCCCATTTTGGAAAGCAAACACTCCAACGTATATTCTATGAGGCATTATGGGTCGTTTGAACATATCATTTTTTTCCACAGGTTTTTGGAAAATGTGGGAAAAAAATGAAAACTTTTTTTTTTTTACACAAAGTTGTCAATTTATAGGATATTCCTAACACATAGCATGTACACAGCAAAAATGACACCCCAAAATACATTCTGCCACTCCTCCTGAGTATGGCAATACCACATGTGTGAGACTTTTTCACAGCCTAGCCATATAGAGGGGCCTAACATCCAAGGAGCATCATCATGCATCCTAGCCACTTGCCTAGGCCTATTTTTGACATTTGGTGTTTACAAGCTAAAATCAGTTGTTTTGCTAGAAAACTGCTTAGAACCCCCAAACATTATATATTTGTTTTTAGCAGAGACCCTAGAGAATAAAATGGAGATTATTGCAATATTTTTTATCACACCGTATTTGCGTAGCGGTCTTCCAAACGCAATTTTTTTTGGAAAAAATTCACTTTTTTTAATTAAAAAATAAGAAACCAGTAAAGTTAGCCCAATTTTTTTCCATAATGTGAAAGATAATGTTACGCCGAGTAAATAGATACCCAACATGTCATGTTTCAAAATTGTGCACGCTCACGGAGTGGTGACAAACTTTGGTACTTAAAAATCCCCATAGGCGACAATTTAAAAATTTCTACAGGTTGCCATCTTTGAGTTACAGAGGAGGTCTAGGGCTCAAATTATTCCCCTTGCTCTAACGATCGCGGTGATACCTCACATGTGTGGTTTGAACACCGTTTACATATGTGGGCGGGGTTTCTGTATGCATTCGCTTCTGCGCGCGAGCTAACGGGGACAGGGCGCTTTAATTTTTTTTTTTTTTGCTATTTATTTTATTTATTATTTTTTATTTTTACACCGTTTAAAAAAAAAAAATGATCATTTTTATTTCTATTAAAAGAAATGTAAATATTCCTCGTAATAGAAATAGGCACGACAGGACCTCTTTTTTGTGAGATCTGGGGTCAAAAAGTCCTCAGATCTCACAAGTACACTAATAGAAAGGAAAAAAAAAAAATAAATAAATAATTATAATATAAAATGAAAAAAAAAAAAAAAAAAGGACCTTTAAACCGGTTGCTAGGCAACAACATTTTCCGTAGCTCCGGTCCTCCAAGACCATAGAGTCAAGTGAGGGCAAGCTTGCCCTCACTCGACATCCTGTCTGTGAGGATTCGGGACCGGATCGTTTTCCCCGCTGCCGGCGGGTCCGGTAAGCGGGGAAAAGGACCGGAACGCGTCGGGAGGGGGGGGGGCGCCTCTTCCGCCATCCCGGAAGGGTGATCCCACAGCGAATCCGCCGCTGGGACCACCCTTATCGGAAAGCCAACCGTCCACCGTTTAAAAAAATACCAGGGTTATGGCAGCTATCTGCTACCATAACACCGGTATTTAGGTTTAAACGGAGGACGTATATAAAACTTTTTGGACTTGGACAGGATGGCTGTATGAAGGGTGATAGGTACTCGGGTACTTTGTTGGGCAGGTGACAGGTACTCTGGTACTGATGAGCAGGTGGCAGGTACTCGGGTACTCCGATAGGCAGGTGACAGGTACTCGGGTACTCCGATAGGCAGGTGACAGGTACTCGGGTACTCTGATGGGCAGGTGACAGGCAGGTGATAGGTACTGATGAGTAGTACTCACTGACTGATAGGTGATAGGTGATACTGTACTGATGGGTACTGATGATCAGTACTGATACGTGATAGGTACTGATGAGTACTGATGAGTAGTGATGGGTACTGATGAGCAGGCGGCAAGTACTTGGGTACTTCAGACGTCAGGTACTCTGATGAGCAGGTGGAAGGTACTCGGGTACTCTGATGGGTAGGTGACAGGTACTCAGGTACTCTGATGACGGGTACTCCATTGACAGGTACTCAAAGTACCGGAGTACCTGTCATCAGAGTACCCGAGTACCTGTCAGAGTACCCGAGTACCCGTCATCAGAGTACCCGAGTACCCGTCATCAGAGTACCCGAGTACCCGTCATCAGAGTACCCGAGTACCTGTCATCAGAGTACCCGAGTACCTGTCATCAGAGTACCCGAGTACCCGTCATCAGAGTACCCGAGTACCTGTCATCAGAGTACCCGAGTACCTGTCATCAGAGTACCCGAGTACCCGTCATCAGAGTACCCGAGTACCTGTCATCAGAGTACCCGAGTACCTGTCATCAGAGTACCCGAGTACCTGTCATCAGAGTACCCGAGTACCCGTCATCAGAGTACCCGAGTACCTGTCAGAGTACCCGAGTACCTGTCATCAGAGTACCTGTCATCAGAGTACCCGAGCACCTGTCACCAGCCCATCAGAGTACCCAAGTACCTGTCATCTGAGTACCTGATGGGCTGGTGACAGGCACTCGGGTACTTTGATGGGCTAGCGACAGGTGCTCTTTATTGGGGGTGGGGGGGCAATCAGTGTGTTTAGGGTGCACTGTAGTTGGTAACTAGCTGTTACCACAATCTCCTCCTCACACAGGATCAGTGTGTGAGGAGGAGAACACGGTGACAGCTGGTTACCGTGTTCTCTGTTGACATTTGTGACCGGCTGTGATTGGACACAGCGGGTCACGTGGTAAAGAGCCAATTTCATTGGCTCTTTACCTAGATCGGGGATCGACTCTGTCCGAGGGACGAGCCTCGTCCCCGATCGCTGCTCTGCGTGCCCCCGGGGGCGCGCATTGCAGAGAGAACGAGCGGCTCGTGCTGGAGCCGCTCATGTGATCGGCTGTGATTGACACAGCCGATCACGTGGTAAACAGCCAATTTCTATTGGCTGTTTACCTTGATCAGGGATGGGCTATGTCCGAGGGACGAGCCTCATCCCTGATCGCGCCGCTGCGCGCCGCCGGGGGCGCGCAGTAGCAGCTAGAACGGGCCGACGTCATATGACGGCGGCCCGGATCTAGACAACCACTTTGCCGACGTCATTTTACATGACTCGGTATGGAAGTGGTTAAAATGTAAAAAAAAAAAAAAATCATGAAATTCTTTTTGGTCAGTTACTGGTTCTATTGCTAGCTTCCATAACATAAAGAGTGGTATAAATAAAGGTGTATACAATAATTGCGATGATCTACACACAGCAAACAGAATGACGCACTAGCAGCGCTAGATCTTGAGTGCAAACCAATAGCTGGGAAATACAGTCAATGATAGAGTTCATGCACAGTGCCTGAATGACATCCAGAGATGACAGTCCAAATAGGTCAGAATCCTTAAGCGTTCACCACCACACAGGACCCTTCACCTCACCACGGGGCTCACCCCTAAGGTAATACACTCACCAGATATAAGGTCAATATAAGCCCAAACACCATGCCGATTGCCAGCTGAGAATGGACCATCCGACCTCCACTGTACCCTGAAAGGGGAACCGGCCTCCACCAGAAAATCTCCTGATTGGTCTCAGACAACCTGGTAACCGTTACGTGGGGTGATCTCATATGGGGCCAATCGATCAAAGGCAGTGCATGCAAAAATAATAAGGTCTCATAGTGTAGTCCTGTTAACTGAAACCTCTTTATTTCCCAAAATAAAACATTCCCCTGTAGCAATTGCACTTACAAAAACATATTAAAAGACAGGCATTGTAAGCATGTAGAGGTAAACCTGCGTGTTGCAGCCGGTCCCCGTGCTGACTGTTCGCCGCTTGGTACCTTAGCTGAAGCGAACATCCGGGTCCCGCGTCTGGCGCAGGCGTACCTTGTGACCGCGTGACCACGGCCTGATGCGTTTCATCAGCAAGTGACTTCAACAGAGGGCGTGGCCACGCGGGGACGGTCACTGCTATTTAACTGTGCAGGAATGGGCGGTGGCGCTAATTGGCCGGATGACGCAGGACGTCCCGCTACTGCCCAAACCACGTGTGCCTTCATGTGTAACTCACTTCCGCCCTTACTTGGCGTCACCGCCGTCTCCATTCCTATTCAATTGGTCCTCTGGTATCGTACCAGACAGAAATACGGGGCAATCAAACCTTCAGATCATGGGCGGATTATACAGCCAGTACATATATTACATGTACGACCTCACATGCGGCACAACCTTATGATATATTAAAATCAATAAAAATGGCAGCAAAAACATGTTAAAAAATTATACATATATAAAACTGACTACTGAAAGACATTAATATGTATAATAAAATCCAAGTTACTAGTCACATTAAAAATCCGGAGCAATATATAAATCAAAACCAGAAATAACAATAAAATATTAATAGTTACTAATAAAACAATTAATGTCGAGATCAACATTTAACCCCTTAGGACATAGAGAATTGGTCAGAAAAATCCAATGCGTTTCTCGCTTGGACAGTTCTCTTACCCTGTTAGATCCCCTCAAAACTGGGTCTACATGCTCAATGCCCCAAAATTTGAGGTTAGAGGGGTCCTGATTATGATATTCCTTAAAATGCAAAGAGACATTATGATCCTTGAATCCCTTTCTGATATTAGCGATGTGTTCAGATATTCTTATCGCAATCATTCTTTTTGTTCTGCCAATATAGATGAGCCCACATGGGCATTCCATGCCATACACCACATGGGTGGTGTGGCATGTAATTAAATCTTTGATCTCAAAAGATTCGCCGTTATCAGAAGAACAAAAAGACGAAAACCCACGCAGATGGGTCCGCACCTGTCTACACGACTTACACCGACGACAGGCGTAAAACCCAGTTCTGTTATCCCAAAACATAGTGGGTTTTGTGGGGGGATCCAGCACTTTGCATACCAATTGATCTCCAAAAGTGGGTACTTTTTTGTATATAAATGTAGGCCTTGATGGAATGCTGTTACCTAGAATCCTGTCAAGACACAGCACACCCCAATGTCTCCTGATGATATCCTCCACCTCTTTGTATTGAGAGTTATACTGTGTTCGGAAACTCCACTCATGTTTATTATCCACTGGTCTTCTGGAATCAGCAAGACACTCTTGCTGAGAATATCCCGAAACCTCTGAGATATTGTTATCCAGTACCCGACCATCGTAACCCTTCTCAAGGAAACTTTGCCGGAGAACCTTACAGGAATAATGGGGGGCATGAAGTACCATATAGTGGAGGTGGTCTGAATTCCCCCAAACCCCTCCCTCTCTACAATAGGTTTGATCAATTAGGGGATTATAATGATCCATCCACCCCTTGCCCCCTCCCTGTCCTTTTTTATGGAGAGGAGGCAGAGGCAGGGGTGGGAGAGGAGGGGGGCAGACCATGGAGGGGGAGGCCTACAGGGTGGGGCCCCCCGAACCAACCATTGAGGAATGGCCCACCAATACAATATCCCTTCAGAGCAGACCCCGGATGCGAGGGTGCCGAGCAGGGAGGAAACTCCAACAAAAAAAGGAAACTAGTGGATTAACGGGCATATACAATCTAGCGGGTATTCCGCTTACGCAAAAGGAGACTAATATTCTTAATGCGGGATTGAAGTGTGCTAAACACAAACCCCTCAACAAATTTAATGTGTACATTGACGTGCACAAGTATATCCGCAAAATCAATCTTAAAAGATATTTCCTTAACCCCAATAGGGTCACCAATGGCCTAAAAAAACACTCTCTTTTCAATCCTCCACAATCCTCTAACCAATGCGTAGAAGTATTTAAAAATTTAGTGATCCAAGATGTAAAGGCCTTACAGCCTAAGAAAGGGGTCAACCCTCGACATATTCAGCAAGGTTTAGAGGCTCTTGAGAAGAGGAAAGATGTTATAATTAGACCAGCGGATAAGGGGGGTGGGGTGGTGATCCTCAAAAAAGACTTCTACTTCAGGCAGTTGAGCGATATGCTATCTGACACAGAGACATATGAAGAGCTAAGAGGTGACCCTACTCATGAATATCGGAGGATTTTGAAAGATCTAGTAACATTTGGGTATTATCAACGGGTGCTCTCTGATAAAGAACAGAGATACCTCATGCCCAGTTACAATAGGATCCCCACGATATATACACTTCCGAAAATACACAAAGATGTACAAAACCCCCCCGCCAGACCCATAGTTAATGGGATTAATTCAGTTACCGCCAGACTGGGAGAGTACCTGGACTTCTTTCTGCAGACCAGTGTAGTGAGTTTAAGGTCCTATTTAAAAGATACGAAGGACTTTCTGTGTTCTTTAAAAGATGTCCAGATTTCCCCAGACAAGGAGGTATTTTTGGTAACTGCTGATGTGTCCTCGTTGTACACTGTAATTCAGCATGAGGATGCCCTCCTAGCCCTTAATTGGGCTTTTTGTAGAAGAACAGACCTCCCTGACCCCCAGAAAAGATTTTTGAAGTGTGCTCTTGAATTTTGTTTAGCGCACAACTATTTTTGGTTTAACGGCACTTTTTACAGCCAAAAACGTGGCGTGGCTATGGGAGCCAAGTTTGCTCCCAGCCTGGCCAATCTATTCATGGGGGAATGGGAGGATCGGTTCATCTATGCCCATTGTAAGAATGAGTTAAAACTATACAAAAGGTATATTGATGACTTATTCTTTATATGGGAGGGCTCCGAAAATAGTTTGAGGGAGTTTGCTGATTCACTAAACTCCAACACTAATAATATCAAATTGGAGTTTAGTTGGAGTCATGAGTCAATCCACTATTTGGATGTGGCGGTGATGTTGAGAAATGGGGCCTTATTTCAAGCCCACTGACCGCAATGGGTACCTCCCCATCCATAGCGGTCACCATCATCGCTGGTTACAAAACATTCCAAAGGGGCAATTTTTACGAGTCAGGAGAAATTGCTCTTCGGATATTGACTTTATGACCCAATCCCAGGTTCTACGGCAACGTTTCCTTGAGAAGGGTTACGATGGTCGGGTACTGGATAACAATATCTCAGAGGTTTCGGGATATTCTCAGCAAGAGTGTCTTGCTGAATCCAGAAGACCAGTGGATAATAAACATGAGTGGAGTTTCCGAACACAGTATAACTCTCAATACAAAGAGGTGGAGGATATCATCAGGAGACATTGGGGTGTGCTGTGTCTTGACAGGATTCTAGGTAACAGCATTCCATCAAGGCCTACATTTATATACAAAAAGCACCCACTTTTGGAGATCAATTGGTATGCAAAGTGCTGGATCCCCCCACAAAACCCACTATGTTTTGGGATAACAGAACTGGGTTTTACGCCTGTCGTCGGTGTAAGTCGTGTAGACAGGTGCGGACCCATCTGCGTGGGTTTTCGTCTTTTTGTTCTTCTGCTAACGGCGAATCTTTTGAGATCAAAGATTTAATTACAAGCCCCACCACCCATGTGGTGTATGGCATGGAATGCCCATGTGGGCTCATCTATATTGGCAGAACAAAAAGAACGATTGCGATAAGAATATCTGAACACATCGCTAATATCAGAAAGGGATTCAAGGATCATAATGTCTCTTTGCATTTTAAGGAATATCATAATCAGGACCCCTCTAAATTTAAATTTTTGGGCATTGAGCATGTAGACCCAGTTTTGAGGGGATCAAACAGGGTAAGAGAACACTCCAAGCGAGAAACGCATTGGATTTTTCTGACCAATTCTCTATGTCCTAAGGGGTTAAATGTTGATCTCGACATTAATTGTTTTATTAGTAACTATTAATATTTTATTGTTATTTCTGGTTTTGATTTATATATTGCTCCGGATTTTTAATGTGACTAGTAACTTGGATTTTATTATACATATTAATGTCTTTCAGTAGTCAGTTTTATATATGTATAATTTTTTAACATGTTTTTGCTGCCATTTTTATTGATTTTAATATATCATAAGGTTGTGCCGCATGTGAGGTCGTACATGTAATATATGTACTGGCTGTATGATCCGCCCATGATCTGAAGGTTTGATTGCCCCGTATTTCTGTCTGGTACGATACCGAAGGAGGCAATTGAATAGGACTGGAGACGGCGGTGATGCCAAGTAAGGGCGGAAGTGAGTTACACATGAAGGCACACGTGGTTTGGGCGGAAGTATGGACAGTAGCGGGACGTCCTGCGTCATCCGGCCAATTAGCGCCACCGCCCATTTCTGCACAGTTAAATAGCAGTGACCATCCCCGCGTGGCCAAGCCCTCTGTTGAAGTCACTTGCTGACAAAACGCGTCAGGGCGTGGTCACGCGGTCACGAGGTACGCCTGCGCCAGACGCCGGACCCGGATGTTCGCTTCAGCTAAGGTACCAAGCGGCGAACAGTCAGCACCGGGACCGGCTGCAACACGCAGGTTTACCTCTACATGCTTACAATGCCTGTCTTTTAATATGTTTTTGTAAGTGCAATTGCTACAGGGGAATGTTTTATTTTGGGAAATAAAGAGGTTTCAGTTAACAGTACTACACTATGAGACCTTATTATTTTTGCATGCACTGCCTTTGATCGATTGGCCCCATATGAGATCACCCCACATAACAGTTACCAAGTTGTCTGAGACCAATCAGGAGCTTTTCTGGTGGAGGCCAGTTCCCCTTTCAGGGTACAGTGGAGGTCGGATGGTCCATTCTCAGCTGGCGATCGGCATGGTGTTTGGGCTTATATTGACCTTATATCTGGTGAGTGTATTACCTTAGGGGTGAGCACCGTGGTGAGGTGAAGGGTCCTGTGTGGTGAACGCTTAAGGATTCTGACCTATTTGGACTGTCATCTCTGGATGTCATTCAGGCACTGTGCATGAACTTTATCATTGACTGTATTTCCCAGCTATTGGTTTGCACTCAAGATCTAGCGCTGCTAGTGCGTCATTCTGTTTGCTGTGTGTAGATCATCGCAATTATTGTATGCACCTTTATTTATGTGATTCATTGTTATAGCACAGCTTGCACTCATATGTGATTTTATGTGATTTTTATTTGTAATTTCTATGATATTTGCTGATTAAGCGCCGGGTGAGCAGGTTTCGTTAGTCCCCCCTTTTGTCTACATTTATTCTTGCTCCCTTTTATACATAAAGTGTGGTATGACATTATTTTCAGGTGGTCCTCTCATGCCTAAATTCTTATGTAATTTAAAGTAAATTTCCTTTCATTTAATTTCCTGTCTGCTGTGTTGTTCTTGTTTAAAACTTTTTGAGCTACTCACCCAGAACAAGCATGACATTAGTAGTTATAAACTCACTCTAACTTTATTTGCTGCATGCTTGTTCCAGGTAAATACTACAGAAATGCTGTAATAAAGCCAGAATTTAAACAGAATTTAAACAGGCATCCTGCATTTCTAAAGGAGATAAGCGCGCAGGTTTCTTTCAATAATCTCTCTTCAGATCCCCCCCCCCCAATCACATACACATACAAAGCCTGAAAATTAAAACATTCAGATCTCTGATTTACGAAGAAGCCAAACCAGAAGGAGCCAAACTCACAGACTTTGGGGTTTATTTACTAAAGATAGAGAGGGCAAAATGAGTCACAATTCTGCAGAGAAACCAATCAGATTCTAACCTCAGCTTGTTTAATTAGGCTTTAGCACTAAAACCTGGAAGCTGATTGGTTTCTCTGCAGAAATTTGACTAATTTTGCCCTCTCTAGCTTTAGTAAATAAAACCCCTTTGTTAGCAGTAGCGTCACTAGAGTTGGTGTCACCTGGTGCGGTAAAACATGTTGTCACCTCCCCCATATCTTTATTCCCATATAAAACTGCATATAATGGCAGAAGTAGTGCCACTAACAACTATCAAGCAACTAGCAAATTTGAATAATAATATCATATGAAAATAATAGAAGTCAAAGTTTAAACTTTTAAAGATCTATGTGCAGAGTAACAGTAGGAGCAGGACAGAGCAATAGACACTGTGGCAGGCTAGCACATCATGTTCTCTACTGTCTAGCCTGCCACAGTGCCCTGTCATGGTGAGCAGCCCAAACCAGCCCCTATAAATAATGTGTTCGGTGTCGGCGCGCCTATCCGTGCGCTGTCACAGATGGAAGCAACACCATCGCCGTCAGATATCACTTAATACTTGATGGTGTCATCATTTTTGTGGGTCTCACCTGGGTACAGTCCACAGCCGCCGCAGCCATCGCACCCCCATAGTGATGTCAGTGTTTGTTAGGCCTCATTTAATTTTTACCACCCCCGATCACTCACCTGAAACCTACCATGGCAGTTTGAGATGTTTGTAATTATGCCACAATCAAGATGCTTCAAAGCCGCTGCTAAATTAACTCATACAGTATGTTCAGTATGGCTCGTCCATTGAAATCAATGGGTCTGCATTGCAACCCGCAAACCAGATTCTTGGCTTATGGCACAGTATTGCAATGCAGAATCCCTCTTCAGCTAAAAAGAAGGCATTCAGGGGGCAGCAGTGTTGCCCCCTGAATGCCTGATGCTGTATCATCCTCTGAAATCTACTATAAATTTATTTTCACAGTAACCATAAAAGATGCGTTATAGTGTCAGGTGTGGTCAAATATCACATTCAGCTTGCCTGAAAGTGAGCCCATGTCAGCTCCAGCACCCCAGTCCTTCTGAATGCAGCCAGTCAGCGACCTTGTACACTGTCATCTTTGAAGAAGTTTTTAGTGTACATGATTTGCAAACCTATTAAGTTCTGTATAGATTTTGGGTATTTAGCACAGCAGAAACATAACATGTCTCTGGTTGCAGGAGCAGCATTCTCCTATTTCGCATTTTCTTACTCAGATTTATAGCATCCTTCACCATGATTTAAAATATTTGTATGCGCCACTTGAAAAGGAAGGACATTTCAACGAAAGCTTAGATGAGGGTTGAGACATAAAACTTCCATGATGACAGGTAAAAGACTTCTATTTTACAGACAGTTCTAGGCTGAACCAACTTAAAGTTATCCTGATATAATTGCTGGAGATTACAGCCATAACAACTGTAATGAAGAGATAGTGAATTTATTAAGACCAAAGCAGAGATAAGACACTAGGATCTCACTGACAGGGCCCAAGGGAAAAAAGCTCAGTGTGTAGTTTCACTTCTGCTACTTTTGCCGTTCAAGCTAACTTTGGCTGCTTATAGAAATGTACTCTATGTAGGGCTCTGCGCTTAAATCACTGTGATTGCAGATATTCACTGAGCTAAACAAGAACTCAGGTCAGCCATCAGAAATGAGGGGGTCCCTTACACAGCTTTAGACCTGGGGCCCCCGGGCCTGACCATCGATATTCCCCAGGGTCTGCCCAGTGGCAGCCCAACCAAATCTGCTGTGAATGGAGAGGAATTCAATTTACAGCTTACATGTGGTGGCTGCATTTGTTTTCTTTTTTTTTAAGCTTTTTATTTACTGTTTCCCCCTGGGAATCAGGCCAAAAACACACCTCTTGTGTTAGAGAGAGAGAGGGAGGAAGGGGGTAGAGAGAGAGAGTTTGAGGGCAGGGGGAGAGAGAGGGGGAGGGCAAGGAGGGAGAGGGGAATAGGGAGCGCAGGGGGAAAGAGAGAGGTAGGGCAGGGGAGAGAGAGAAGGAGGGAGATAGAGAGGAAGGGAGAGAGGGAGAAAGAGAAGAAGAGAGGGAGGGAGAGAGGGAAGGAAGGAGAGAGGGAGGGAGAGAGGGAGGCAGGGAGGTAGGGACAGAGGGAGGGAGAGAGAGGACAGGAAAGGGGGCAGAGAGGGAGAGCAGGGAGGGAGAGAGAGAGAGAGAGAGAGAGAGAGAGAGAGGGAGGGAAGTGGGATAGATAGAGAGAGAAAGGGCAGGGGAAAAGAAAGAGGGATAGAGGGAGGGAGGGCAGGGGGAGAGAAAGGGAGGGCAAGGGGGAAAAAGGAGAACACGGGGGAGCGAGAGAGAGAAAGGGCAAGGGGAGAGTGAGAGGGAGGGTAAGGGGGAGAGAGAGAGGGAGGGCGGGGGGAGAGAGAAGGATGGTGGGGGAAAGGGGGCAGATAGAGAGAGAGAGAGAGAGAATGAGAGAGAGAGGGGAGTAGGAAGAGATAGAGGGGGGGTGCAGAGGTAGAGAGAGGGGGGCAGGGAGAGAGAGAGAAAAAGGGGAACAGGGGGAGAGAGAGAGGGGGGCAGGGAGGGAGAGAGATAGGAGAGCAGGAAGAGAGAGGGGGGTAGGGAAAGAGAGAGAGAGGGCAGGGAGAAGAAGAGGGCAGGGTCTGGTCACAGTGCTCACTCACTTGGATGGTTCCTGGAGGCTCTCAGTCAGCAGCTTCTCTTTCTTTGTGGCAGTCGGCTTGTTTAATCTTCCCGCCACCACATCTCCTTCACAGATGCAACAGCACACGGGCAGAGAAAGGGGCAGGAAAAGGGATGTGTTTGTGTAAGAAGCTCAGGCATGCTGGAGGGGACAGCGCACCTCCTGAGCTGCCTTTCACCGCACCAAGACCAGGAATGGTCAGGAGGATAGAGCAGTCATCAAAAGAGGAGAGGAGCAAGTGGATGGAACCACAGGTTTTCCAGGTGACAGGCACTTATTTCTGCACCCCTCAAGTGCACCGGCTGCCCCCCTCCTCACGCTACATCACTGGCTGAGAGTCAGGAGCCAGTGCAGCAGGCACCACCAACCAGAGTAGGGACTAGTGTAGGGGGAGGAAAGAAACAATAGGGAGGTGCCAACATGGGGCCTGGGAGTTCCTTGGGACTGGGCCCTTCAGGTGACTGGGCCCCCTACATCAGTATAGGCTGTACCCCCTCTGATGGCCACCCTGCAAGAACTACAACTCAGAATACATAGAAAATGGAGTATAGGACAGTGATAGTGATCTATCTACTGACGGCAAAACTAAATGTAGAGTAATCATAAGTGTTAGCTCTGATAAGTATATGGGTACAGCTGCCTGAGTCAGGTGACACCCTCAAAATCCTATGACTCACTGAATTAGATTACATTAAATATTTGGTACCTATTCAATGGTGGCTGCCTACTGGAGTTAAGAGAACAGTTTAAAGCAAACTAAACAGCAAGTTCCATAATTACAGGTGGGATTCATAGTTTTGGCATTGGAACATCAAAAAAAATATATAACTGTTCACTTTATCCTATCTACCCAAAATAACTATAATATAATACGTAAAACAATGATAGACACCTACGCAAAATAAATTTGAAATTGCAATACTAATGAATATCACAAAACTATGAAAAGAGCAGAAATTATAGAAGAAGGCAAACCATGCTGATACAAAATACTATAAATCACAAATTAACAGGTGCATTTTAAATTCATGAAAGTCCCAATCAAAATACTTACTGCAAAATCACAAATTCATACGTATTTCAAAGTTCATGAGAAATCCCAGTAAAGTGCTTGCTGTAAATCAAAAGCCCAAAAATTGATTATTAAAAAGGGTGTTGGAGAAGAAGTGACACCCAAATGAAAAACAGTGCCCTTCCTCTTCTCCCAGACAGAAACACCCTGCATTCACTAGAAATATATGACCTCTTTTCTCAAAGAAGGTCAAAAATGCTTATGGTAAGTGTATCCTCAGATAGGTATCATGTACTCGATCTGGCACTGTTATCCTAAGCATATGGACAGCTAAATATCATCATCTCCTGTAAAGTTCCCCTGTGCCTTTAAGATATCTTGTGTATAACTCGTTCACAAGGGGAAGATATGAAGGAATCTCATATATTGTAGTATATTTGGTTTTTATTAAAACGTGATTAAAATTACACTTCCATTGTTCAAAGTATGATTAAGCATGGGGTGGTATTTAAAAATGCCTTTTTGTGCTCCACCTGTGTTTCAATCACCGGAAATTACGTGTTCCAGAAGATCCGACCCAACGCGTTTTGTCAGTAGTGTCTGACATAATCAGGGGTTACAGGTCCGGACACGTTTCTTCCTCTATATATATCCCATATTGCTGCCCATACACCTCAATCAGTTTCAATCAATTATACACAGCGGGAGCTGATCTGCAGGCACAGCCAGATGTAAACAAGGCAGATCGCCTTTCTGTCTGTAGGGAAGGCATTAATCCTATGTTCCTGCAAAGCAGGAACATGAATCAATGCCTTCCCCTAGTAAAAGCACCTCCCACACAGTACAAAAGCACTGGTTAGGCACACAGTTAACCCTTTGATCACCCCTGATGTTAACCCCTTCCCTGGCAGTGTCATTAGTACAGTGGCAGTGCATATTATTAGCACCGATCCCTGTATTAGTGTCACTGGTCCCCAAAAAGTGTCAAAAGTGTCAGTTAAGAGTTGAGCGAACACCTGGATCTTCGGGTTCGGCGGGTTCGACCGAACTTGAAAAAAAATTCCGGGCTTAACCCGAACTTTGTCCCAATCCCGAACCCCATTGAAGTCAATGGAGACCCAAACTTTTGAGCACTAAAATGCCTCTAAAACAAACATTGAAAGGGCTAGAGGGCTGCAAATGGCAGCAAAATCATCTTAAGAGCATGGCAAGTGCTCTGCAAACAAATGTGGATAGGGAAAGAACTTAAAATAACATAAAAAATAGAAAAATAAAATCTAATCATCTTGAATGATGTAGGAGGAGGACGAGGCCCATATGGAGTAGGAGGTTGAGGTGGAGGAGGATATGGTGGTGGATATGGCGGTGTAGGTGGAAGCTGCGGCGGCAGTAGAGGAGGAGGACGAGGTAGCCAACGCTGGTTTTGGTTTTTAATAAAAAAAAAATTTAATTCGGGTACAGCCCAAAAGAGTAAGAAAGATCAAATCCAGCAATGGCTGGGTAAGGCCGGTATATATGTCTATTCTGCACAAGGTACGGACAAGTCCTGTGGGATCCATGCTTGGTTCATTTTAATGAACGTGAGCTTGTCCACATTGGCTCTGGACAGGCGGCTGCGCTTGTCTGTGATAACGCCCCCAGCCATGCTAAATACACTTTCAGATAATACACTGGCTGCAGGGCAGGCCAGCACCTCCAAGGCGTAAAAGGCAAGCTCAGGCCATGTGCCCAACTTAGATACCCAGAAGTTGAAGGGGGCAGACCCGTCATTCAGTACATCTAGGCGTGTGCACACATACTTCTCCACCATGTTAGTGAAATGCTGCCTCCTGCTTAGACGTTCCATATTAGCTGCTGGTACAGCTGCTTGTTGTGGCGTGCTGACAAAGCTTTTCCACATTTCGGCCATGCTAACCCTGCCTTCTGAGGTACTGGCGGTGCCCTAGCAGCGTTGATGACCTCTCCCTCCTCCTCCCCTGCCTTGGCCTTGTGCTTCCACTGTGCCCCCGCTGTCAGGTGGGAATGCCACCAGCAGCGCGTCTACCAGCGTGCGCTTGTACTCACGCATCTTCCGATCACGCTCCAGTGAGGGAATTAAGGACGGTACGTTGTCCTTGTAATGGGGATCCAGCAGGGTGGCCACCCAGTAATCAATACAAGTTACTATGTGGGAAACTCGGCAGGGGTTGCGGAGACACTGCAGCATGTAATCGCTCATGTGTGCCAGGCTGCCCAGAGGCAACGAAAAGCTGTCCTCTGTGGGAGGTGTATCCTCTGTGTCCTCCGTATCCCCCAGCCACACACCAGTGTTGGCCATGAGCTGGCATGGGTGCCACCCTGCTGTGAACATGGTTCCATATCCTCCTCCATCTCCTCCTCCTCATCCTCGTCATCCTCCAGAACTGTGCCCCTGCTGGACAATTGTGTCCCTGGCATTTGTGTGTGCAGTAACCCACCCTCAGAGCCACTTGCGAATGACTGCCCTGAAAGCCTTGGAAATGTTACCTCTTCATTCTCCTCCTCCTCCTCCTCATCCTGTGCCACATCCTCTTCCATCATCGCCCAAAGTGTTTTTTCCAGAAGGCATTGAAGTGGGATAGTTAAGCTGAGAACGGCGTCATTGGCACTGGCCATATTGGTGGACTACTCGAAACAGCGCGACAAGGCACACAGGTCTCGCATGTTGGCCCAGTTATTGGTGGTAAAGTGGTGCTGTTCCACAGAGCGACTCACGCATGCGTGCTGCAGCTGAAACTCCACTATGGCCTGCTGCTGCTCACACAGTCTGGCCAGCATGTGCAAGGTGGAGTTCCACCTTGTGGGCACGTCACATATGAGGCAGTGAGCGGGAAGGCCGAAGTTACGCTGCAGCACTGACAGGCGAGCAGCAGCAGGGTGAGAACGCCGAAAGTGCACACAGACGGCCCGCACTTTGTGCAGCAGCTCTGACATATCGGGGTAGTTTCTAAGGAATCTCTGCACCACCAAATTCAGCACATGTGCCAAGCAAGGGATATGTGTCAAACCGGCTAGGCCCAGAGCTGCTATGAGATTTCGCCCGTTATTGCACACCACCAGGCCGGGCTTGAGGCTCACTGGCAGCAACTACTCATTGGTCTGCAGTTCAATGCCCCTCCACAACTCCTGCGCGGTGTGTGGTTTTTCACCCAAACAGGCAAGTTTTAAAACTGCCTGCTGTCGTTTACCCCTGGCTGTGCTGAAGTTGGTGGTGAAGGTGTTATGCTGACCGGAAGAGGAGGCGGTAGAGGATGAGGAATCGGAGTAGGAGGAGTTAGGAACAGGAGGCAAACTGAAGCACCCTGCAATTCTCGGTGGTGGAAGGACATGCGCCAAACTGCTATCTGCCTCAGGCCCAGCCGCCACTGCATTTACCCAGTGTGCTGTTAGGGAGATATAACGTTCCTGACTGTGCTTACTGGTCCACGTATCCGTAGTTAGGTGGACCTTGCCAAAGATGGCGTTGCACAGTGCACACCGGATTTTGTCACCCACTTGGTTGTGCAGGGAAGGGATGGCTTGCCTGGAAAAGTAGTGGCGGCTGGACACGACGTACTGTGGGACAGCCACTGCCATAAGGCTCTTAAAACTCTGCGTCTCCACCAGCAGGAATGACAGCATTTGATTGAAAGGCCAGGAATTTTAAAATGCTGGCATTCAGGGCCAGGGATCGCGGGTGGGTACTTCCTCTTCTGCTCCAGTGTTTGGGAGATAGAAAGCTGAACGCTTCCACGGGATATTGTGGAGATGGTTGTTGGTGACCCAGGTGGTGGTGTTGCTGGTGGATCCTCTGTTTGCGGGGTGGCAGGTGCCACTGTCACTACAGAGGTGGATGAAGAGCCCGAGACTGCAGCAGCAGAAGAGGAAGCAGGAGGAGCCAGAGACCTTTCTTGGTTTTGGAGGTGTGCACTCCACTGCAGCTCGTGCTTTGCACTAAGATGTCTGGTCATGCAGGTTGTGCTCAGGTTGAGAAGGTTTATGCCTCGCTTCAGGCTCTGATTGCACAGCGTGCAAACCATTAGTGTCCTGTCATCATCACATTGTCTGAAGAACTGCCACACTAGGGAACTCCTGTGAGCTGGCTTGGTCCTCCCATGTACTCATCTGGAAACATAAGTGGTTGGGCATTGGTGCACCCAATCTCTTCCACTTCTGGGGCAGGGCTAGGTGGATGGCCCTGGGAAACCATGCTAACAGAGTCATCAAAAAGAAGAAGATGTTAGGGTTAGGGTTAGAGGGTTAGGGTTAGAGGGCGGATATTGTCTAGGGGGATATTGTCCAGGGAGGATATTGTCCGGGGGATGTTGTCCAGGGGGGATATTGTCCGGGGGGATGTTGTCCAGGGGGGATATTGTCCGGGGGGTTATTATCCGGGGGATATTGTCCGGGGGATATTGTCCGGGGGATATTGTCCGGGGGGATATTGTCCTAGAATCTCCAAAGACACACAAGACACACACAGAGCCAGCAAGCCACATCCCTGTACCCTCCTGCCAGCAGTTTGACCGATGGCAGCAGGAACCAATTGTTCTGCTGCACTCAGTGTCTGATGAGGATTCAGAGAGTTTTTGGAGTGGTGCTGACTGATCCTAGACCAGAGGGCCATGACAAGATCAGCAGGTGTTTGGCAACAGGGTGGGATGTAAAGTACTGGGACTTTTTTTAACCATAAACCATGCTGTGAATGCATAAAGAAAGTGTAGCCTTTAGAACTACCTTAACAACAGGAATCTGGCTAGGAGAATCCCATAGGATATGTCTCTGAAGCTGGCTAATTTCAAAACATTACCTCACTGATCTTCTTCCCCCCAGATTGAGCCGCACAACATTCCCACATCTGATGTCACACACTCCCCAGGCTGGCATATGTGTCCACCTTGTATGTAGCCATCCTATAGAAGTAAATTACAGCGCCTATTTTGGTGCTGGTTAAAGACCGAGTGTCCTCTAGTGGCAGATTAAAGTCTGCGTGAAATAGTAAAAAATGTCTGTCACAAAACTGGTGAAAATGTCACGTTTGCAAAGTGAAAGAGTTCTGCAATACATGTACACAATGAGCAGCATAGGAATGTCATTTTTAGGTGGCTACATAAATTAAAATTTAAATATAATAATTCATGATAAAAAAGCAATGTTCAAGTGGCTGGTAAATCCTTGACTCTTGGATAGTCTTGTAGAATCTAGAAGGTTTTGATATTGAACATGTCAGAAAATATCTTGTGACAATTACTACTTCTGATGTTTGCAAGCATTTATTACCCTGATGGTAGCCCTAGCATGGCTATATTGCTGCAAAAGGTACCTGGACAAGTTTCAATGCTTGCCCTTTCCAGGCTGTGTAAAGGTAATCTATATACAGCAGCACAGCATCCTAAAATACCACTTAAACTAACATGAGAGTCTTAAGCTAAACTTCTGCAGGAAAAGTGCCTATCTACAGTTGCACCTGCTAGGCAAATGCTCCTACATTTTAGTGTATTTTAAAGGCGTAATCTTAAAGGACAACTGTATTAGTACTGTGCTTCCCTGTTTTTTATGTATAACCAATGAGTTCCACAAAGCCAAATCAAAGGTGACTTTCCCCTGCCCTTTCTCCTTTATCCCACTTGACACTGTAATTAACCCTCTGCTATGGCAAACGACATGCTCTTGGCATTCAAGATACTGCCTTCCCATAGTTTTCTTTTAATGTCTCAGATTGCTCTCTTATGGTATTTTCTAAATATATCTCATATTCTCCCACACTCCTCCATGTTATTGTCCTTCAATGATCAGTCTTCAGTGCAAACTTCTTATGTGTCTACACATTTCTTGTAAAATATTTCAAATTTCCTCTTATCCATATTTTCATTGATATCTTATTTACTAGAGCTCCACTAGGATAAATCTGAGCTATTTCTCTTTCTTTCCTTAAAGAGGAGCTCCAGGCTCCCCCCCCCCCCAAAAAAAAAAAAAATTGAAAGATAGCAGTTACAAATACTTTAGCTGCTGACTTTTAATATTAGGGCACTTACCTGTCCAGGAGCCCAGAGGTGTTCTCACTTGAGCTGATTTTTGAATAGGCAATCGGGTGCTGGCACCGCCATCTTGACTAAGGGAAACCGGCAGTGAAGCCTTGCTTTCTTACTGCGCTTGCGCTTTGTGAATGTGCCGACTGCAAGGGAAGGAGGGGGCTGAACTTCCAGCTCTGTTGGCCGTGGCAAACTGAGCCAGAAGTGGGAGTGGGTACCTAATAAAACCAGGTACCAGCTCCGCCCTAATAGGTGCCAAATGTGGCAGTGGAGGGAAGGAGGAAGCAGACAAGGGGAGCTACCCTTTTTGAGTGGAGCTCCACTTTACATCAAATGTTTTGACAACTTTCATTTATAGGAGATGACTAGTATACGGGGAAAGGAATAGCTGGTGTATGATATGTGGCCTAACATCAGTTTTCCAAATTTTGTATCTTGTACTGCAAGCCGGCACAGCCTACATCAGAGCATCAATGCTACTCTAAATTCAGAAGCAGTGCAGCATTGTTGCCACATTATCACAGATGGACTGAAGTGATCTGAAATTCAACATTTTATGAATGTCATAAGAACAGAAAGTTAGGAAAAATCTTACAGCTGGGACACCGCTTTGTGGGACACAAAACTAGGAAAAACACTTTAAGCTAAACTTACACTCTAAGTAGACTCTTGCATTAGTATGTTGTATTGTATACGCACCAATCTTTGTTCTTTTGAGTCACGCTGGAAGTCCAGCATAGTGTAATAGGTTACAGAATAAAATTATTCCCTTCATAGTAGGAACATTCCTGCTCACAAACTGCATAACACATATTGTGAAGAAGTTGTTTTTGTGATCTCCTTGTCTACATTAATCCAGCTCAGAATTTCTCTCAGGTAAAAAGGTGTTTTTGATATCTTTTGCATTCATACTGCTAAGCACGTTCCAGGATACACACTACTGACTGAAAAACCCAAGCCCCAGAAACTGAAAGCATTAGGAAACAATATACTACAAGATCCAAAAAACATCTTTTAAAGTATTTTCTTTCTTGCTCTGCTTGTTTTAAATCCATTCTGTGCTGTGTTGGGTAGAGATAAAACTCGAACAAATACAAGTGATATGCATTTAACAGATACGGTTAGAAAGCTTTTTTTTATTTCTGACTGATTACAACCATCTTTACAGAAATGCATGCTGGGCTACAAATTGTTTCTGGAAAGGCATGAATTAATCATGTGGCATCAAACAAAGTTTGGATATAGAAGTACTAACTGGGCTATTTTTCTCAATAAAGTGAAACAAGAGTACAGTAAAAACAGAATCTACTGCTATCAAACTAAATATAACAATAGAGTATTACGCTGCAGAACTAGATATGTCAATTTACAGTGTTATCCTTTAAACAAGCATCTATTGCCAGCGGACTACAAAGTATAACCATGTATATAGAATACTTTATTACTGTATGTGTTTACCCACAATTCCTTAGAGTGAATTTTAATGCCAGTCCTACTTATTCTCTATATAATTCTTATTTTTATTAGCTTGGAGTATGTAAATGTCTGCATGACCTATGCAAGGTCATTCCTATCCACAGCTGAAATAGGAATATAGACCTATCACTGAAGACCAACTACAGCCAAATTATGGAAGGTTTAGAATCTATCTTAAGTTTGTATTGCAGTCTGTGCCCCTATTTAGGGAGATGATGCTCACTTCCAGGAAATTTGATGGTTGTCGGACAGAACACAATATGTGGAACTATCTCCAAAGGGATTTCAGGCAAAAACAAAAAGCACATTTTTGAGTAAAATGTTGAAGGTCTACAAAAGCCTTCCTTTACCGTTTTACCCCAGAGGAACCCTTGAAATAGTTTGTCAGGTTTCAAAGAACCCCTGCTAAATCCAGTTCATTAGGGGTCACTGGGGAAAATGTCCCATACACCGGTGGTCAGTGAAAAGAATGCCTCCTTAAAAGATCATTGATTTCAGATGGCTTACCCAAATGTTTTTGGCTCTGGATTGATGCAGACACCATCAAAAAGGAAGTCAATCAGCCACAGCTCAAGGAACGCCTAACAACCTCTGGTGAAACCCTGGTAAAGAATAGCTGTTCTAGAACTTTTGTCAGGGTTTTTTTTTTTTGTTATCTGTGTACTTATGATGGATATTTTTTCCTCACTTCCTTTCCAATTGATGGGTATCATAGTTAAAAGGAAGAGAAGAGCAATTTCCCATATGGAGCCACAGAAAGCATTTGAAAGATTGTTAACAAAACGTATCTTTCTCATTAAACCAGAAAAAAAAGGTTTTTGATTTAGTTCGGCTTTGACATCTTCCATAGTGCTTAGGAAAAATGAATGCCATAATGAAGACTTTAAAACAGAATTTTGGGAATCAAAAAAACCAAACATATATATTTACCTAGATGACTGCAGCACCAATCCCAGCTGCAGTTGTCATCCACCTGCCGAGAACTGAGCAATCAAACATTGCTAATCACTCAATTTTCAGTCTTCAGTGAGCAGAGGGACAGTGACTGTTAGTCACTGGTTCTCTGCTCTTCCCCTCCGGTGCTCACTGGAGCACTGGGCTATGCAGGGGGTTGGAGCAGCTGGCTCAGTCTCCCAGTGGCTCACTGAGAGGCTGAGCCAGCTGCTGGTCCAGGCATCTGGGTGAATCCTGATATTAAAGTCTGGATTGATCCAGAACCTATACCGGCTGAGGGAAGTCAGCCGACAGTGGCCTTTAGCCTGCTGTTGGCTGAAAACAGGTACAAGGAGTGCAGAATGAAGTACTATCCTGTAACCCATAGGCCCTACTACTCCTTTAAAACAAATACTTAAAACAATAGGAACCAGAGCCATGAACAAAAGGGCTTACAATCTAACAGAAGAGGGAAAAGCGCTAAACATACAGGTGATTTGCCATAAATAATTGTGTTGTAGAAGCAATACTTGTAGAAAAAGTCCAGAAAAATCAGATGCTGTAGATAGCGTTCATAGAATCAGACAAATTCCTGATTTATCAGTTTTTGATTCTGATGAATATATCCATTAGTTTGATCTGTGAGGAATCACACAGTTTAGAAACCAAGGCAGTTGTGATTCATGAATTGTATGATTATTGAAGACTGTACAAATCTTCAAGTGTTCATGTTAGCAATTCGCTTATCACTAGTCGTGATTTGTGGATCACTGCTATATACCTCTCTACAAAGAGCACTTTGAGGGCATGTATGTAGCTTTGGAGGGCCAATGTATATCAATCAACATGTGATACTGCACTTAAACGTAAAGTGTTCTATATTTGTTTTATGTACTCATCACTGTGTTACTGATCTTTAAGCAGCTATATGCATTGTTCCATAGACAACTATGCATCTGTGTTCAGATCAGAGAAATTAGTAGCATTTATTACTCCTGTGTGCAAGAGAGGCCTTAGGGTTCTTTCACACAGGTCCTTCCCTTCTGCATCTGTCTGTCAGTTTTTCAGACAGAACCAGCCTGACCACAATATATCTCTATGAATGGCTGAGAGGAAACCAACGTACATCCATTTACATCTGCAGACATCTGTCAGCAGAAAACATGGAAAAAGTTTGTGTCCCCTGTTTTAGCAGACATAAAGAGATGTAACCCAACATGTGAAGAACAAATTATACTGATGTAAACTGAACTGAACTAAACTGATAATAGATATATAAATAGATGTAAACTGATGAAAAAGCAATCGGTTTTCATGCTTTTTTTTTTCCGTTTTCATCATGGAACTTAGGCCCTAGGGTCCATTCACACAAGCATTATAAGTTTCATCATTAAAACAGAAAAAGAGAAAACTGAATCTTTTTACATCAATTAAAAATATTCTACAGCTTTATTATAACTTTAAATAGTTTGTTTGGGCCAAGCTGTCCTAAACAAACAATTTCCTACACTAAGAGCCGGTCCACACTAGCGCGACTTGTCAGCCTGACAAGTCGCGCTCCCTCGCGGTCCATTGACCGCTACAGTACCCTTTCTAATAGGAGCGACACAAGTCGCTCCGACTTAGAAAAAGGGTCCTGTACTACTTCGGGGCGACCTCGGAGCGACTTGCATAGACATTCATTATGTGAAGTCCCTGCAAGTCGCTCCAAAGTCGTGGTGCATGCTAATGCACAAGTCACCCCCGAAGTAGTACAGAGTCGTGTCGCCTTAGTGTGAACCGACTCTAACAGTTGTGCCTGCTGGGTGTTCTGTATAAACTCTATGTATGCTCAGCTACATACAATATGCAGGCTAGTGTTCTGACTGTGGGACGTGAACATTCTGTTCTACACCTAGAATGAAACTGAGTTGGGCTGCCAATTATAGGCAGTTTTATATTCTCTGAATGAATACAAAGGTTCCTCTGATTGGCTGACATGGAGATCAGGACATCATTCACCCACCTCATCCAATCAGAGGAAAGGGAATAAGAGAATTCAAAGCTGCCTATGAATGGCTAAGTGCCAGCATAAATCTAAGTGACTCAGGAACTATGGGCAGAACATAATGTCGTGATTGACTCAGTAAGAGCCGGTTCACACTGAGGCGTCACGACTCCTTACTACTTCGGGGGCGACTTGTGCATTACCATGCACCACGACTTCGGAGCGACTTGCAGGGACTTCACATAATGGAAGTCTATGCAAGTCGCTCCGAGGTCGCCCCGAAATAGTACAGGACCCTTTTTCTAAGTCGGAGCAACTTGTGTCGCTCCTATTAGAACGGGTCCTGTAGCGGTCAATGGACCGCGAGGGAGCGCGACTTGTCAGGCTGACAATTCGCCTGACAAGTCCCGCTAGTGTGAACGGGCTCGGATGAAGGGTTCTGTCCATATTTTGATTTTTTATTCTGTGCTTGAAGATGGATTGCCAATTATTTGAAATGTTTCAACATTAAGTTGTTTGTTCTTTTTCTTAATATAACAATTGCTTTTTAGGGACATTTTGGACTTTGATGCCAGATTTGTTCTCTTTTTATAGACTTCTGTAGCACCTTATCCCTGGACATATGAAGAAGATCCCCAGAAGGCTTTTTGGGTTACATTTTTTAAACCTTGGGGCAGAATCTTTAACTCTTTTTAGAATTAAAGAATAGGACACCAGTTCCTTTAGAATGGATTATGGGACAGAATACCCCAAAAAAATGCAACTCTGGCCTTTAAGTTGAGACCAGCAATTTGTATACATTGACTGTTGAGTAGCACCAGGCAGCACCTTTTGGAGCCAGTAGATAGGAGTGCAATGTTCATAAGTAGCTGCTGCCAGGAACTTTGAGTCCATGGGGGTGCATGAAGATTTGCTTGTGCGCATAGCTTGTGGCCTGCTGCATAGGGTCATAGTTGTGTGTACATAGGCACATTTTGGAGCATGTGCTAATAGCATGTCCTCATATGCATGCGTGTTAGTATGAATGAGCGTCCACATCCAGCACTAGCTTTTTGGCCTTAAGAGCCCTGTTTAAAGCACAGAACAAATAAGGAGAGTTGCTGAGTGGTCATCAGTTCCCATGACCCATGACCTATCATACATTCTGATATCCTGTGTTTGACCCAGCTCACCTCCTGACTCTTCTCTATCCAGATCTCCTGTTGCTAACCTTGACTTTTGTCCTGACTACGTCTTCTGCCTACTGTCCATCTCTTATTGACCTTGGACTGGATTTTGACCTTGATTTTGCCTCTGAAGTGGTATTTCTGCTGCCCAGCTGTTGTTGGTCCTGCTTGTCCAACGTGAACCTGAAAGTTCCTGTGCCAAACCTACGTACCAACTTCCCGAAACAGACCAGACCAAGTATCTCCAACAGCACTGAAGCTCCCAGATCGTCTTCTAATCTTGTGCTGCATCTGGAACCACTGCAGGCACATATACTACTTCTTACCCACTTCACACAATCCAGGTTGTATTGAGCAGTAGGTGTAACAGAAGCCCTCACCTCACTTTAGCCTCTAACAGGTATTTGACAGGAGCTTGTACTCAGCTCTCCAACACACTATTCAGCAGCAAAAGCCTGTTCCCCAGGTATTCTATAAAGGAGCAACAACTCCTCAAGGTCCAAAGCCCTTAACTCTTTTACTATAGGGAACAGCAGACCCGGGTGGCACAAACGTCCAACACAATAGCCCAGGAGGCAAGGACCATTCCTCAAGGTCCCTCAAAATATTCATATCCTCCCAGCCTGCACCACAGGCAACAAACCTCATAGTGATTTGCCAGGGATACATTTTCATAACATAGTAATAGTGTTTCTATCTATCTACTAGGGACGCTCCCCTACAGAAAGCAGAAGCAAAAAATATCCTGAAACTATGGAAAACCCAACAAACACAGAAACAATAACAATTAGAGCTAAGGCTGACTACAACATCTAGCTGCCACACTGAATGTGTACTAGTGACAACAATCCATCTTAAAGCAAGGTCCTTACATTCCAATTATGGCATTCCATCCTGATTGACACACCCATGTGGTATAATATTACAGAGCAGCTTTGGTGTCTCTGCTTCTCCTTATAATTACTATTTTCATTTGCATTCAAGTCAGCCAATGGTGCAAGTTAATAGAGCTATTTCATGGGGTAGTGATTCTAGTGAATCACCCCATATAACTGTTTTTTTCCATAACCTGCAGTAAATACTATTTAGTTAATATTAACTTTGTTAATATCAATTTTGTGTCACACCATTTTCATTTTGCAGACAGAGATAATGAACAACATTATGCTAATTGCCATAACAGTGCCAATAATATCTCCATTATCAGCGCATTAGTGCCACGATACAGAGCCATATGCAGGGAAAAGCCCATAATAGACATATCTGTATCACAAAGCGAGCTACAGTTATCAGTATTCCAA
Organism: Pelophylax lessonae; assembly: GCF_965119305.1. Taxonomy (NCBI): domain Eukaryota; kingdom Metazoa; phylum Chordata; class Amphibia; order Anura; family Ranidae; genus Pelophylax; species Pelophylax lessonae. Next base: position 53,010 of record NW_028119850.1, read on the forward strand.
TTTAAAGAATCAGTCATCCTAAAACACAAATTGTCTTTGGGGAAAGGAGCTTTAATAGAGTTCACAAATATGTATATAACCTTCCATGTATGTTCATTTTTTTTTACCTGATATTTACAGTATTTGCTACAAAGATCAGAACAGCATATTCTTAGACATGTGTCAAGCATTTAAAAGTAGTGTTGAGCGAACACGGACTGTATTATTCGTGTTCGTACCGAATAATTGGATTTTTGTTACCCGAACACGAACACGGACACTTTACTGTATATTCGGGTAAAAATCCGTGTTCGGTCGTTTTATTTCCGGGTTTTGCATGCTTTGGCGTTCTTTTCATGGCGGGCTTTCAACAGCCAATCAACAATCGTTTAACTGGTGTGCCTTAAGCCATCCCAGCCATGCCTGCAAATGTCTCAGTAGCTGTGATTGGCCGTCTGAAGCATGTGACCAAGTCTTTATAAGTTCGAGGCAGCCGCAGCGGCGTCATTATGCTGCTTAGATCAGGGACAGAGCACACATCAACGTGCTGGCTGCTGATTAGGGAAAGATAGGCAGGAAAAAACCATTTGTGTCCGGATAGAATTGAGGGACAGGTCGGAGTGTTTAGGCAGGGCGAGTTGTAGGCATTTTAGGGATAGAGTCTGCTGAATTATAGGGTCAGTGTCTTCTGCAAACTACAATCGATATTGCTGTGTGGGGGGTGGGGTCTGCACTCAATCCTGATCTACAATCTCTTCTCAATCCTGTTAGGGAGAGGCTGCTGCTGAATTTTAGGGTCAGAGTGTTCTACAAACTACAATCGATATTGCTGTGTGGGGTGGGGTCTGCACTTAGTTCTCCTGATCTACGATCTCTTCTCAATCCTGTTAGGGACAGAGTCTGCTGAATTTTAGGGAAACTGTGTTCTACAAACTACAATCGATATTGCTGTGTGGTGTGGGATAGGAGATAGGCAGGTGTCAGTGATCCACATCCATTTTTCTGTGTGTGGGCTGCAGTGAACACAATCTTTTTGGGGTGCAGTGAACACAATCCTTTTGGAGTGCAGTGAACAAAATCTTTGTGGGGTGCAGTGAACAAAACCTTTGTGGGGGTACAGTGAACACAATCTTTGTGGGGTGCAGTGAAGACAATCCTTGTGGGGTGCAGTGAAGACAATCCTTGTGGGGTGCAGTGAACAAAACCTTTGTGGGGTACAGTGAACACAATGTTTGTGGGGTGCAGTGAACACAATCTTTGTGGGGTGCAGTGAACAAAACCTTTGTGGGGTGCAGTGAACACAACCTTTGTGGGGTACAGTGAACACAATCTTTGTGGGGTGCAGTGAACAAAACCTTTGTGGGGTACAGTGAACACAATCTTTGTGGGGTACAGTGAACACAATCTTTGTGGGGTGCAGTGAACAAAACCTTTGTGGGGTACAGTGAACACAATCTTTGTGGGGTGCAGTGAACACAATCTTTGTGGGGTGCAGTGAACAAAACCTTTGTGGGGTGCAGTGAACACAACCTTTGTGGGGTACAGTGAACACAATCTTTGTGGGGTGCAGTGAACAAAACCTTTGTGGGGTACAGTGAACACAATCTTTGTGGGGTACAGTGAACACAATCTTTGTGGGGTGCAGTGAAGACAATCCTTTTGGAGTGCAGTGAACAAAATCTTTGTGGGGTACAGTGAACACAATCTTTGTGGGTTGCAGTGAACAAAATCTTTGTGGGGTACAGTGAACACAATCTTTGTGGGGTGCAGTGAAGACAATCCTTGTGGGGTGCAGTGAAGACAATCCTTGTGGGGTGCAGTGAACAAAACCTTTGTGGGGTACAGTGAACACAATGTTTGTGGGGTGCAGTGAACACAATCTTTGTGGGGTGCAGTGAACAAAACCTTTGTGGGGTGCAGTGAACACAACCTTTGTGGGGTACAGTGAACACAATCTTTGTGGGGTGCAGTGAACAAAACCTTTGTGGGGTACAGTGAACACAATCTTTGTGGGGTACAGTGAACACAATCTTTGTGGGGTGCAGTGAACAAAACCTTTGTGGGGTACAGTGAACACAATCTTTGTGGGGTGCAGTGAACACAATCTTTGTGGGGTGCAGTGAACAAAACCTTTGTGGGGTGCAGTGAACACAACCTTTGTGGGGTACAGTGAACACAATCTTTGTGGGGTGCAGTGAACAAAACCTTTGTGGGGTACAGTGAACACAATCTTTGTGGGGTACAGTGAACACAATCTTTGTGGGGTGCAGTGAAGACAATCCTTTTGGAGTGCAGTGAACAAAATCTTTGTGGGGTACAGTGAACACAATCTTTGTGGGTTGCAGTGAACAAAATCTTTGTGGGGTACAGTGAACACAATCTTTGTGGGGTGCAGTGAAGACAATCCTTGTGGGGTGCAGTGAAGACAATCCTTGTGGGGTGCAGTGAACAAAATCTTTGGGGGGTACAGTGAACACAATCTTTGTGGGGTGCAGTGAACAAAACCTTTGTGGGGTACAGTGAACACAATCTTTGTGGGGTGCAGTGAACAAAACCTTTGTGGGGTACAGTGAACAAAACCTTTGTGGGGTGCAGTGAACAAAACCTTTGTGGGGTGCAGTGAACACAACCTTTGTGGGGTACAGTGAACACAATCTTTGTGGGGTGCAGTGAACAAAACCTTTGTGGGGTACAGTGAACACAATCTTTGTGGGGTACAGTGAACAAAATCTTTGTGGGGTGCAGTGAACAAAACCTTTGTGGGGTGCAGTGAACACAACCTTTGTGGGGTACAGTGAACACAATCTTTGTGGGGTGCAGTGAACAAAACCTTTGTGGGGTACAGTGAACACAATCTTTGTGGGGTACAGTGAACACAATCTTTGTGGGGTGCAGTGAACAAAACCTTTGTGGGGTGCAGTGAACACAACCTTTGTGGGGTACAGTGAACACAATCTTTGTGAGGTGCAGTGAAGACAATCCTTGTGGGGTGCAGTGAAGACAATCCTTGTGGGGTGCAGTGAACAAAATCTTTGGGGGGTACAGTGAACACAATTTTTGTGGGGTGCAGTGAACAAAACCTTTGTGGGGTACAGTGAACACAATCTTTGTGGGGTGCAGTGAACAAAACCTTTGTGGGGTACAGTGAACACAATCTTTGTGGGGTGCAGTGAAGACAATCCTTTTGGAGTGCAGTGAACAAAATCTTTGTGGGGTACAGTGAACACAATCTTTGTGGGGTGCAGTGAAGACAATCCTTGTGGGGTGCAGTGAAGACAATCCTTGTGGGGTGCAGTGAACAAAACCTTTGTGGGGTACAGTGAACACAATCTTTGTGGGGTACAGTGAACACAATCTTTGTGGGGTACAGTGAACACAATCATTGTGGGGTGCAGTGAACAAAACCTTTGTGGGGTACAGTGAACACAATCTTTGTGGGGTACAGTGAACACAATCTTTGTGGGGTGCAGTGAACAAAACCTTTGTGGGGTACAGTGAACACAATCTTTGTGGGGTGCAGTGAACACAATCTTTGTGGGGTGCAGTGAACAAAACCTTTGTGGGGTGCAGTGAACACAACCTTTGTGGGGTACAGTGAACACAATCTTTGTGGGGTGCAGTGAACAAAACCTTTGTGGGGTACAGTGAACACAATCTTTGTGGGGTACAGTGAACACAATCTTTGTGGGGTGCAGTGAAGACAATCCTTTTGGAGTGCAGTGAACAAAATCTTTGTGGGGTACAGTGAACACAATCTTTGTGGGTTGCAGTGAACAAAATCTTTGTGGGGTACAGTGAACACAATCTTTGTGGGGTGCAGTGAAGACAATCCTTGTGGGGTGCAGTGAAGACAATCCTTGTGGGGTGCAGTGAACAAAATCTTTGGGGGGTACAGTGAACACAATCTTTGTGGGGTGCAGTGAACAAAACCTTTGTGGGGTACAGTGAACACAATCTTTGTGGGGTGCAGTGAACAAAACCTTTGTGGGGTACAGTGAACAAAACCTTTGTGGGGTGCAGTGAACAAAACCTTTGTGGGGTGCAGTGAACACAACCTTTGTGGGGTACAGTGAACACAATCTTTGTGGGGTGCAGTGAACAAAACCTTTGTGGGGTACAGTGAACACAATCTTTGTGGGGTACAGTGAACACAATCTTTGTGGGGTGCAGTGAACAAAACCTTTGTGGGGTACAGTGAACACAATCTTTGTGGGGTGCAGTGAACAAAACCTTTGTGGGGTACAGTGAACACAATCTTTGTGGGGTGCAGTGAAGACAATCCTTTTGGAGTGCAGTGAACAAAATCTTTGTGGGGTACAGTGAACACAATCTTTGTGGGTTGCAGTGAACAAAATCTTTGTGGGGTACAGTGAACACAATCTTTGTGGGGTGCAGTGAAGACAATCCTTTTGGAGTGCAGTGAACACAATCTTTGTGGGGTACAGTGAACACAATCTTTTTGGGGTGCAGTGAACAAAACCTTTGTGGGGTACAGTGAACACAATCTTTGTGGGGTGCAGTGAACAAAATCTTTGTGGGGTGCAGTGAACAAAACCTTTGTGGGGTGCAGTGAACACAACCTTTGTGGGGTACAGTGAACACAATCTTTGTGGGGTGCAGTGAACAAAACCTTTGTGGGGTACAGTGAACACAATCTTTGTGGGGTACAGTGAACACAATCTTTGTGGGGTGCAGTGAACAAAACCTTTGTGGGGTGCAGTGAACACAACCTTTGTGGGGTACAGTGAACACAATCTTTGTGAGGTGCAGTGAAGACAATCCTTGTGGGGTGCAGTGAAGACAATCCTTGTGGGGTGCAGTGAACAAAATCTTTGGGGGGTACAGTGAACACAATTTTTGTGGGGTGCAGTGAACAAAACCTTTGTGGGGTACAGTGAACACAATCTTTGTGGGGTGCAGTGAACAAAACCTTTGTGGGGTACAGTGAACACAATCTTTGTGGGGTGCAGTGAAGACAATCCTTTTGGAGTGCAGTGAACAAAATCTTTGTGGGGTACAGTGAACACAATCTTTGTGGGGTGCAGTGAAGACAATCCTTGTGGGGTGCAGTGAAGACAATCCTTGTGGGGTGCAGTGAACAAAACCTTTGTGGGGTACAGTGAACACAATCTTTGTGGGGTACAGTGAACACAATCTTTGTGGGGTGCAGTGAACAAAACCTTTGTGGGGTACAGTGAACACAATCTTTGTGGGGTGCAGTGAACAAAACCTTTGTGGGGTACAGTGAACACAATCTTTGTGGGGTGCAGTGAAGACAATCCTTTTGGAGTGCAGTGAACAAAATCTTTGTGGGGTACAGTGAACACAATCTTTGTGGGGTGCAGTGAACAAAATCTTTGTGGGGTACAGTGAACACAATCTTTGTGGGGTGCAGTGAAGACAATCCTTGTGGGGTGCAGTGAAGACAATCCTTGTTGGGTGCAGTGAACAAAACCTTTGTGGGGTACAGTGAACACAATCTTTGTGGGGTACAGTGAACACAATCTTTGTGGGGTGCAGTGAACAAAACCTTTGTGGGGTACAGTGAACACAATCTTTGTGGGGTGCAGTGAACAAAACCTTTATGGGGTACAGTAAAGACAATCTTTGTGGGGTGCAGTGAAGACAATCCTTTTGGAGTGCAGTGAACAAAATCTTTGTGGGGTACAGTGAACACAATCTTTGTGGGGTGCAGTGAACAAAATCTTTGTGGGGTACAGTGAACACAATCTTTGTGGGGTACAGTGAACACAATCTTTGTGGGGTACAGTGAACACAATCTTTGTGGGGTGCAGTGAACAAAACCTTTGTGGGGTACAGTGAACACAATCTTTGTGGGGTGCAGTGAACAAAACCTTTGTGGGGTACAGTGAACACAATCTTTGTGGGTTGCAGTGAAGACAATCCTTTTGGAGTGCAGTGAACAAAATCTTTGTGGGGTACAGTGAACACAATCTTTGTGGGTTGCAGTGAACAAAATCTTTGTGGGGTACAGTGAACACAATCTTTGTGGGGTGCAGTGAAGACAATCCTTTTGGAGTGCAGTGAACACAATCTTTGTGGGGTACAGTGAACACAATCTTTGTGGGGTGCAGTGAACAAAACCTTTGTGGGGTACAGTGAACACAATCTTTGTGGGGTGCAGTGAACACAATCTTTGTGGGGTGCAGTGAACAAAACCTTTGTGGGGTGCAGTGAACACAATCTTTGTGGGGTGCAGTGAACAAAACCTTTGTGGGGTACAGTGAACACAATCTTTGTGGGGTGCAGTGAAGACAATCCTTTTGGAGTGCAGTGAACACAATCTTTGTGGGGTGCAGTGAACAAAACCTTTGTGGGGTACAGTGAACACAATCTTTGTGGGGTACAGTGAACACAATCTTTGTGGGGTACAGTGAACACAATCTCATACTTCTGAAGCTTTGAGGGTGCTGCCTGTTCTATACTCCTCCTCCTCCTCCTCATCCATCCTTTTAGGTGTACAAACAATATTAATTGGGGCCTAGTGTGCTTCTGTACGTGTGAAAAACATACACTTTTTTTTGATCATATTTCCTATTCCGCTTTTCTATAAAAACCTTTGGGGCTCAATTAAATTGTGGAATAGTCTGTGTCGGTACGTGTGAGATCCACCTTTCCAAGTTTTTGGGGTTCATCTCATACTTCTGAAGCTTTGAGGGTGCTGCCTGTTTTATACTCCTCCTCCTCCTCCTCCTCATCCATCCTTTTAGGTGTACAAACAATAGTAATTGGGGCCTAGTGTGCTTCTGTACGTGTGAAAAACATACACTTTTTTTTGATCATATTTCCTATTCCGCTATTCAATAAAAACCTTTGGGGCTCAATTAAATTGCGGAATAGTCTGTGTCGGTACGTGTGAGATCCACCTTTCCAAGTTTTTGGGGTTCATCTCATACTTCTGAAGCTTTGAGGGTGCTGCCTGTTCTATACTCCTCCTCCTCCTCTTTCTCATCCATCCTTTTAGGTGTACAAACAATAGTAATTGGGGCCTAGTGTGCTTCTGTACGTGTGAAAAACATACACTTTTTTTTGATCATATTTCCTATTCCGCTATTCAATAAAAACCTTTGGGGCTCAATTAAATTGCGGAATAGTCTGTGTCGGTACGTGTGAGATCCACCTTTCCAAGTTTTTGGGGTTCATCTCATACTTCTGAAGCTTTGAGGGTGCTGCCTGTTCTATACTCCTCCTCCTCCTCCTCCTCATCCATCCTTTTAGGTGTACAAACAATAGTAATTGGGGCCTAGTGTGCTTCTGTACGTGTGAAAAACATACACTTTTTTTTTATCATATTTCCTATTCCGCTATTCTATAAAAACCTTTGGGGCTCAATTAAATTGCGGAATAGTCTGTGTCGGTACGTGTGAGATCCACCTTTCCAAGTTTTTGGGGTTCATCTCATACTTCTGAAGCTTTGAGGGTGCTGCCTGTTCTATACTCCTCCTCCTCCTCCTCCTCATCCATCCTTTTAGGTGTACAAACAATAGTAATTGGGGCCTAGTGTGCTTCTGTACGTGTGAAAAACATACACTTTTTTTTGATCATATTTCCTATTCCGCTATTCAATAAAAACCTTTGGGGCTCAATTAAATTGCGGAATAGTCTGTGTCGGTACGTGTGAGATCCACCTTTCCAAGTTTTTGGGGTTCATCTCATACTTCTGAAGCTTTGAGGGTGCTGCCTGTTCTATACTCCTCCTCCTCCTCTTCCTCATCCATCCTTTTAGGTGTACAAACAATAGTAATTGGGGCCTAGTGTGCTTCTGTACGTGTGAAAAACATACACTTTTTTTTGATCATATTTCCTATTCCGCTATTCAATAAAAACCTTTGGGGCTCAATTAAATTGCGGAATAGTCTGTGTCGGTACGTGTGAGATCCACCTTTCCAAGTTTTTGGGGTTCATCTCATACTTCTGAAGATTTGTGGGTGCTGCCTGTTCCATACTCCTCTTCCTCATCCTCCCTTTAGGGTAGGAAAAAATTTAATCGGGCCTAGTCTGTGTTTGTACGTGTGAGATACACAGTTTTTTATCCTATTCCACTATTCAATACACACCCTTTTGGTGTAAAAAACATTAAATTGCGGCATAGTTTGCATATTTGACTGTGAGATACACCCGTGCAAAACTGTTGTTCTTTTGTTCCACTATTCAATAAAGACCTTTCTAGGGCAAGATCTTAAATTTCAGAAATATGAGGAGAGCGTCAAATAGGGGCCGTGGCCTGGGTCGTGGTGGTGCTGCTGCTAGAGCTCCTGTTGCAAGGAGAGGACGTGGTCGATCTGTGCCAGCTACACGCACAAGTGAAACACCTTCCTCAAGTGTGAGTAGGCGACAGAACCTGCATCAGTATTTGGTAGGGCATCATACGCCCCTAGAAGTGATGAGGCCAGAACAAGTGGAGGCGATAGTAGATTGGTTTGCTGCTGACAGTGCCTCCAGTTCCTTCACATTGTCTCCCACCCAGTCTACTGCAGAAAGGTCACAGTTGGCACCTGCAGCCGATGTCCAACCGTCTTTCACCTCACCCCCTTGCAAATCAGGCAAGCAGTCTGAGCCCCAAGCCATACAGCAGTCTCTTCTTCTTTTTGATGACTCTGTCAGCAGGGTTTCCCAGGGCCATCCACCTAGCCCTGCCCCAGAAGTGGAAGAGATTGAGTGCAGCGATGCCCAACCACTTATTTCTCAAGATGAGTACATGCAAGGATCATCGCAGCACGTCTCCGATGATGACGAAACGCAGGTGCCAACTGCTGTGGCGTTCAGCATTGTGGAGACCGACAAGGAGGGCAGGGGTGAAGACTGGGTGGAAGATGATGTGGAGGACGATGAGGTCCTCGACCCCACATGGAATGAACGTCATGCAGGTGACCTGAGTAGTTTGGAGGAAGAGGCGGTGGTCGCACAGAGCCACCAGCACAGCAGAAGAGGGAGCAGGGTGCAGAAGCGGAGCGGCCGTGCCCTAGACACTACGCCCGCTACTGCCCAACGCAGCAAGGGAACGAGCGCACCAAAGTCAGCTCAAAGGAGTTCTCTAGCGTGGAAGTTCTTTAGAAAATGTGCTGATGACAGGACACGAGTGGTTTGCACCCTGTGCAATCAGAGCTTGAAGCGAGGCATAAACCTTCTCAACCTGAGCACAACCTGCATGATCAGGCATCTAAGTGCAAAGCACGAGCTGCACTGGAGTACACACCTTCAAAACCAAGAAACGTCTCTGGCTCATCCTGCTTCCTCTTCTGCTGCAGTCTCGGCCGCTCCAGCCACATCTGTAGTGATACCGGCACCTGCCACCCCGCAAACAGACGATCTGTCAGCAACACCACCACCTGGGTCACCAACAACCATCTCCACAATGTCCCGTGAAAGCGTTCAGATTTCCATCTCCCAAACACTTGAGAGGAAGAGGAAGTACCCCCCTACCCACCCGCGATCCCTGGCCCTGAATGCCAGCATTTCAAAATTATTGGCCTTTGAAATGCTGTCATTCCGTCTGGTGGAGACGCACAGTTTTAAAAACCTTATGTCGGTGGCTGTCCCACAGTACGTCGTGCCCAGCCGCCACTACTTTTCCAGGCAAGCCATCCCTTCCCTACACAACCAAGTGGGGGAAAAAATCAGGTGTGCACTGCGCAACGCCATCTGTGCCAAGGTCCACCTAACTACCGATACGTGGACCAGTAAGCACGGTCAGGGGCGTTATGTCTCCCTAACGGCACACTGGGTAAATGCAGTGGCGGATGGGCCTGAGGCGGATAGCAATTTGGCGCATGTCCTTCCACCACCGAGGATTGCAGGGCGCTTCAGTTTGCCTCCTGTTCCTAACTCCTCCTACTCCGCTTCCTCATCCTCTACCGCCTCCTCATCCGGACAGCGTAACACCTTCACCACCAACTTCAGCACGGCCAGGGGTAAACGACAGCAGGCAGTTTTACAACTTGCCTGTTTGGGGGACAAACCACACACCGCGCAGGAGTTGTGGAGGAGCATGGAACAGCAAACAAATGAGTGGTTGCTGCCAGCGAGCCTCAAGCCCGGCCTGGTGGTGTGCGATAACGGGAGAAATCTCATAGCAGCTCTGGGCCTAGCCGGTTTGACGCACATCCCTTGCCTGGCGCATGTGCTGAATTTGGTGGTGCAGAGGTTCCTTAAAAACTACCCTGATATGTCAGAGCTGCTGCAGAAAGTGCGGGCCGTTTGTGCGCACTTTCGGCGTTCTCACCCTGCTGCTGCTCGCCTGGCAGCGCTGCAGCGTAACTTCGGCCTTCCCGCTCACCGCCTCATATGTGACGTGCCCACAAGGTGGAACTCCACCTTGCACATGCTGGAAAGACTGTGCGAGCAGCAGCAGGCCATAGTGGAGTTTCAGCTGCAGCACGCACGCGTGAGTCGCTCTGCGGAACAGCACCACTTCACCACCAATAACTGGGCCTCCATGCGAGACCTGTGTGCCTTGTTGCGCTGTTTTGAGTACTCCACCAACATGGCCAGTGGCAATGACGCCGTTCTCAGCTTAACTATCCCACTTCTATGCCTCCTTGAAAAAACAATTCGGGCAATGATGGAAGAGGATGTGGCACAGGATGAGGAGGAGGAGGAGGAGGATGAAGAGGTAACATTTCAAAGGCTTTCAGGGCAGTCATTCGCAAGGGGCTCCGAGGGTGGGTTCCTGCACACACAAACGCCAGGGACACAATTGTCCAGCAGGGGCACAGTTCTGGAGGATGAGGAGGAGGAGGAGCTGGAGGAGGAGATGGAACCATGTTCACAGCAGGGTGGCACCCAGGCCAGCTCATGGCCATCACTGGTGCGTGGCTGGGGGGATACAGAGGACACGGACGATACACCTCCCACAGAGGACAGCCTTTCGTCGCCTCTGGGCAGCCTGGCACACATGAGCGATTACATGCTGCAGTGTCTCCACAACGACCGCCGAGTTGCCCACATTCTAACTTGTGCTGATTACTGGGTGGCCACGCTGCTGGATCCCCGTTACAAGGACAACGTACCGTCCTTAATTCACTCACTGGAGCGCGATCGCAAGATGCGCGAGTACAAGCGCACGCTGGTAGACGCGATGCTGCTGGCATTCCCATCTGACAGCGGGGCCACAGTGGAAGCACAAGGCAGAGGAGGAGGAGGAGGAGGTCGCCAACTCAACCAGGGCACCGCCAGCACCTCAGAAGGCAGGGTTAGCATGGCCGAAATGTGGAAAAGCTTTGTCAGCACGCCACAACAAACAGCAGCACCAGCAGCTCAGATGGAACGTCTTAGCAGGAGGCAGCATTTTACCAACATGGTGGAGCAGTATGTGTGCACACGCCTACATGTAGTGAATGAGGGGTCTGCCCCCTTCAACTTCTGGGTCTCCAAATTGGGCACATGGCCTGAGCTTGCCCTTTACGCCTTGGAGGTGCTGGCGTGCCCTGCAGCCAGTGTATTATCTGAACGGGTATTTAGCACGGCTGGGGGTGTTATAACAGACAAGCGCAGCCGCCTGTCCAGAGACAATGTGGACAAGCTCACGTTCATTAAAATGAACCAGGCATGGATCCCACGGGACTTTTCCGTACCTTGTGCAGAATAGCAATGGATACCGACCTTACCCAGCCATTGTTCCATTTTTGCTCTTTCTCACTCTTTTGGGGTGTACCCTCATTTAAAATTTGTGAAAAGAAGCAGTGTTGGCTACCTCGTCCTCCTCCTCAGGGCCAGATTAACGTAGGGGCTATTGGAGCTGCAGCTCCATGCAGGCCCCTACCTTTTATATAGGCCCCGGGTTGGCCATATTCACTGTGACCGCTCTTCTGTCACTTGTAAAAACAGAAGTCTGGCTTCTATGCTCGCTTCCCCAGGCAGCACCCTCAGAACCTCCCCACACAGCGCGAAGGCCGGACAAGGAGGGACAGTTGCCGATGCATGGATGTGTTTATGGGCTTCAGAGACAGCATCCCATGTTGAATTAGGCATTCATGGCTGCACCCTTCCTCCTCTGGGTGCATGCCAAGGCACGGCCCTTAAGGCCCTTCAAAATCCTCAGCACCAAGACCATGATGCTCTTAATCCGGCCCTGGTCCTCCTCCACCGCCGCTTCCACCTACACCGCACATAGGTGTGCGCAGCCTATTGCATTAGGGTGTGCACCCCAAAGTTTAAATACACATGCATGTGTTTGCCTACATGTACATGGCCCCGATACATTACTCTCCCTGCTGGCAAAGAGAAATAGAGCAGAGCAGGTGCGAGGGAGATCTTTCCCATCTCCTCACTGGCAAACAGAGTGATAATGCTATGTGCCCTAGGTGATTAGGGTGTGCCCAGGTACACCAGGCACACCCTGTGCGCACGCCTATGACACCACCACATCCACCACCACCTCAACCTCCCTCCTACTCCTTATGGGCCTCGTCCTTCAGAGATGAAGAACATTGTTTTATTTTTCTGTTTTTTTTTTGTTGTTTTAAGTTATTTCCCTATCCACATTTGTTTGCAGAGCACTTGCCATGCTCTTAACTACGTTTTGCTGCCATTTGCAGCACTCTAGCCCTTTCCATTGGTGTTTTAGAGCCATTTTAGTGCCTTAAAGTTCGGGTCCCCATTGACTTCAATGGGGTTCGGTGTCCGGGAAAAGTTCGGTAAAAGTCCGGGACACGGACCCGGACTTTTTTTTAAAGTTCGGCCGAACCCGTCGAACACGGACATCTAGGTGTCCGCTCAACCCTATTTAAAAGTAAACTTTGAAGTTTTGGGCCATTGTCAGAATTTCATTTTGTGCTTATACTAGTGTTTTGCATCTCAATTTGTAAGATTTAAACATTTTTTTTATTTTTTATCCAAAAGAGGTGATATAGTATTCATGATATAGTATTCAAAATTAACATGGGAGGAATTTACTACAACGGAAGCAAAAGGAATCTAGAGCAGCAATGCATAGTAAGCAATCAGCTTCTAGCTTTAGCTTGTTCAATTAAGCTTTAAAAATGAAAGCAAAGATCTGAATGGTTGCCAAGCACCCATAAAGAAGAAATCAATTCTTCTTTATGAGTTTTCTAAAAGAGTGTGCAGCAAATGCTTAATACCATCAAGTAGAACTGAACCCTCCTATCCTTTAAAGTAAGTAGTCTTAGCCTTTGCTTCATCTACAGTTGCAATGGTTCTCTCTCTTCCTCTCAATTTTCCTGGACATAAATGAAATATCTAAACTGAAGATAGGTGCACCAAGCTACATAAACATCTGCTATAAGCCGTACGGAATTTAAAATGATCTTTTTAAAACTAAAAAAACTAAAAAAAAGTTAGCACAGTTTGTAATTAAATATTACCCAATAGGAAGAACTACATGGCGCAGTAGGGGGAGCAGGTATTTGACAGACCTTAAGTGTTGAGTACCTGTGGTGACCAGAAAATGCCAATGCCTTCAAATTTTAAAACAAGGGCTACTGAAAAGAAAAATAAGTGTAAAGCATAGGTTGTGCATGCTCTGTGTTTGGACTCTATAGTGACAGAGTATCTTTAGAGCCAATAAAATGGTTGTCAAGTTTGTTTAACATTTTTTAAATTTTTTTAACGTTTTTATTATTATTTTATATATATGTAAAAAGCCTTTATTTTACTAAAAAAAATTACCCAATGTGGGTTATATTGGGGAAACGTTGAAGAAAGACCAGCATTGCCTGCATGTGTGATGGTAGTCGTTCTGTAGCTGAGTAAGCCAGAAAGTCCATTTTGTGGCAGGAGTACCCTATCCCCACTATGTGTCACTTGTCACATGTGCAGTCTGTGAAATTTGAACTCTCTGCTTTTCACATGTATTTCAGAAAAACGATAGAAAGAACCCGTAGAAAGCCGGTACTCTGCCTAGGAACTTGACATTTGCTTTCATGATGGTATTTATGCAATATTATATATATATATATATATATATATATATATATATATAAAAATATATATATATATATATATATATATATATATATATATATATATATACATATATATATATACAAAATGATCATTAGGAGCCCTATCAGGCTGTTCCTGAGCTGATAACATGCTTTTTCTATCCCCGCTGCCTACTAGAATTATTCAGATCAGGGAAGCTCAAGGGAAAAGTTTTCTGCTCTGCCCTGAATTCCTCCATGGGAGTTTGCTATGAAATCAAATATGCTTTCATTGTGTTTTCAACATTTTACCTATAGCCAGGCCACCAGGGTGACATCTTCTTAGCCTATAAGATGCACATATTGTTTCCTTTTCAGTCTAATGAGCTAAATCTCTCTAATAATTTTGTTATCCTTGATGCTTTAGCAAAAAGAATTCTAGAGGAAAATCTAAGTTAAAGCTTTCCAGGGGCAAAGACTATGATTGCTTTGGGAAAACTGGGACACATGGCCCCTGTTTTCTGTAATTGCAAAGACGTATAGTTCCTGCAAGGGCTAAGCAACATTAAAATTGGTAAAGCTGTTCTGAACACATCCTAAGGTGTGAATTTACTTTTGAATACAGACAGCCTATTAGCAGAATATGTTTTTATTTTTACTGTATACCTTAAAGGAAATGATAATCTATTTAGATTTTGTTCTGTCATGATGTTTCTGTAACATTTACGTTGTATAAATCTTTCTTTCAATGTGGTTACATGCTACATTTTAGCTGTGTTATTTTTATGAGCATATTAAGTGTACAGATATGCCCTCTAGTGGCTAGTTTTTAAGAAAGTATACTTACCTTCCTTCTACTTCCTCCCTCTTCGGCCGCGGCCCGCGCCATCTCTTCCTGCTTGCGATGACTCCTAGGAGCTGAACGTCATCGCTCCCAGGAGTCAATGCGCCTGCACCGGCCCTACTTGTCAACTTGTCAGTTCCGGTGCAGGTGCGTCATTCCTTGCTTAACAGCTTCTGGACATGCCCAGAAGCTGTTCAGGGATGACGCGCATGCCCCGGAAGTGATGAGCGGGGCCGGTGCAGGGCATTCTGGGACAAAGAGGACACAGAAGAGGACGCAGAAGAGGACGCGCTGGCTTCAGCTGCCCACATCCAAGATGGCAGCTCTGGAGAAGAAATTTTCAAGGTAAGTATTTCTTCTAAAAGGTAAGTGCGACCTGGGACAGTTCAGAGGCTATCTATTATGGAATGTACTAGCCCTGACTGTCCCGGGGATATTTTTATCTAAATTTCATCTCTGAGGCCGGAACTCCGCTTTAAGGAAAGCCTTGTAGCAAGAGAAAGCAGTTAAAAAGGTCCCTATCAACATACCATAAAAACTAATATACTAATGAATTAAAAATTCTCCTGGGTGAATCTGCACACATATTGCAAATCTCAAACTCAAGGTAATGGAGAACTTTAACATCATCCCTCACGTAGAGATATCCCTTAAGCCTCGTACACACAATCAGATTTTTGGACAAATTTTCGTCCATTTTTTGTTGCAGCTCATCTCCTATTAAAAGTGAAGAGGTTACTTTCATACAAAAATTCTCATACAACAGAATTCAATTTCAGAAGTGATGTAATGTGTTGAATTGTTTTGTATGTATTCTTTCATTTCCGAGCATGCGTAGTCTTGCTCTTACGATTTTTTTGTACGAAAACTGTACTAATTAAATGAAAATCAGACGTTGTGTTCACGTACGATAAAAATTTTAAAGCCTGCATTCAGTTTTTGTCATCCCCTGTCAAAATCGCCTGTCAAAAACACTATACTAACAATCAGAAAATCGGCAGAGTGTTCGTTGGGCGAAATTTTACTTACGATGTTCTTATCGTGTGTACAAGCCTTTATCCTAACTACTAGCCAGCAGGCATCATGGAGGAAGGTGCGTTTGCCTGATTTTTGTACCTAACAGAGGATAGCAAGTTTTGCTTTTTAATTTAAATTTAAAAATTATAGAGACCTTTTTTTTAAGAGAAAACTATAATAAAAATGAAATAAATATATAAATGACACACTTTGTCACCAGCAATATCACAGCAGCATTTTTTGCTAAGTGCCATCAATAACATAGTTGTTTTACATGGTGATCCTGTCAGTATTTCTGGTATTTTTCAACGTCCTTTAACAGAACAAGCTGTCCAACCAAAATAGGTGTTGGAGGGTTGAGGCAAAGCATTTAACACAGACAGGGGGCTTACAATGGTAAGCTTTCATTTATATATTTAAAACCCCCAAAAAATGATTGCTGCAACTGCCTAAAAATTGTAAGCTGGTGTTCCACTTTATTTAGCTAGTCGCTTATGTATATCCACCTGAATCCATCTAACAATACCCTTCACACACTAACAGTACTGCCATTCAAGGGTGGCTAGGTTATGTCTTCATAGATACAGTGGGGTTTATCTACGAAACCTGAAGAGGCAAAATCTGGTGCAGCTCTGCAAAGAAACGAATCAGCTTTCAGTTTTTTTTTTTTTTTTTATATAAAGCTCAATTGAGCAAGCTGAAATTAGAGGCTGATTGGCTACCATGCATAGCTGCACTAGATTTTGCACTCTCCAGTTTTAGTAAATCCACCCCACTGTATTGAAGTAAGTGTAGCCACCCTGTCACAATACGTGTGATATTGGCCGGAGCTTAAAATAAAGAAAAAAAAGCCTAAAAACGAATACTGCACCAACCATATCAATAAACTGGTAAGCTGCAATATATCACATTTTTATTTTTGGGTTCAGATACACTTGTAAGAGGGCCACTGGTGCTTAGGTTCATAGGAGTGAGCACAGGGTGTGCTGATTGTGCCTGGGCACACCCTAATCACCCCATGCAGATTAGCATTATCGCTTTGTGTGCCAGCAGGAAGATGGGAAAAGTTTCCATCTTAATGGCTCTGCCATAAGAGAAGTGCTTCACTGTGCCAGAAGTGAGATTGATCTCCCTGCCGGCGCCATAAGTATGTAGACACACATGGGTGCTTGAGCTTTGGTGTGCACCTCCTAATGCAATAGGCTGCACACACCTTTGCCTGGATTGTTAAGGCACGGGTGGCTCCATCCGAGCCAGCTTTTAACAGACTCAGGTTTCATGTTACATCAGCACTAGGTCTTATCAGGAGTTACACTTTTCTCACAAGGTCTTGACTAATTATTGGTTCCAGATTTAGTCTACTGGGGGGTCTCATCTAACATCTGAGGTCTATGGGAATGGGGGCCCAGATGGTGGACACTTCCATCCAGGGGAATCTTCCAAGCCACCACTGATGAACCTTCCATCACTAAACCCCAAGCATTCCTACCTAGACTGGCAGCTAAATGTCACACTCTTCAGGTATTAGCTGTGCTTTGCCATCTTAAAGAGACCAAACAAGCAGTCCAACATATTTACTATCAGCATTACCCACCACACCTGGCTGCTGAAAGGTCCTTACCCAGCCAAGCTTCACATTGTCTCCATTGAACACATCAGGGAGACGCTTCTTAATTTTATGCTTTTTATTGAATATCTTAAAAGTTACATAGCATACAGCAACATTTTTTGAATTATAGTTAAAAAATAGATTAAATAGGTCAAAAAAATATAGCAGAATTCACAAAAAAAATGGTTGAAAATTTACATAACTGTTCCCATTTGTCAGGTGTCAATAGATGCTGTGGTGCTCACAATTTGGTGATTGTCGTGACAACATCTGCTTTCCTTTACCAGATGCCAGGTCTAAGGCCCACCCCCTTGTCTGCTTGACACATGTCTAACTGCTTCATCTCCCCCACTATTACCCAACAAGCATCCACTAACCTTGTTCCTGCATTCCTTCAATATAGAACGTGAACATTGCTGTGAATATTGGCAAAGTATAGTAAAAAGGGTATATTACCTTTATTTTCACCTGGTGGCCCTGCCAGTAATATATTTTTGTCCTGGGGTAACAGCGCCCACTTCCTATACTATATATATAAAGAAGGCAGCATCATCAACCTAGGACAGAGCTACAAAACACCCCCCCCCCCTCCCCTTTCTTATTACCATAAAACAAGGGAAGCAAATAAGAGAGGTTCATTGTTAGAGTTTGGATTTCTTTTATCTCAAATTTGAAGATTTCTTTCAACTTGAGTCTCAGAGAGAGAAATTAATGAAATTATTTAAATAATATATAAAAGAGGCATGCATTCAGGACTTTGCAAACAAAGCAAAGCAGAGATGTTCTGTCTGAACTTTTGGTGCACAATGCAGAACAAGGCTCCTTTTTTTTTTTAGTTGAGTCAATGGCAGACAGTGCTGAATTGGTTAGAAAAATAGTATATATCTGTGACTAACTCGGAAATGCTGTAAGTGCTATTTATTTTATGGGCTACTTTTTGGGCTGAAAAAGCCAATTTTGACAATTGCATCAAATTTATACATGCTGCTTTAAATCTCCATCAATTGTGACTGAACAGCTATCTATAGCAATATAACAGTGTGACAGCCGTGATGAGAGAAAGGTCAGGCTTGCCTTTAGAAGTATATTTTATGTTGTCTGCCTTCGCTCTCAGCATCCTTTCTGGAAGTACAGGACATTGCTTGTTGATTTGTATCCTGTGTAGGGTCCATATAACGAGGTATTCCACTTTGTTCTATTAACAAGTCAGAAACTCATAAAAGAATGCCCAGAATAGTTGCTGCCTGGGGAAAAACTGGATTTTGTGGAGATATCTCTGTTTCCTAGCACTTGTAAAATGGGACATTCTTGGTAACTGTAATAAACTAAAGAAATACCTTAGTAAGGCAGTGTAAGGTATTATATGTAACTTGTAATTGATGATTTTGCAGCTCTGCCTTAAAGTGAAACTTTATTTTGTTTTTTTACTGAAAAATAAACAATAATGAGTTCCTTGGTTCCAGATGATCTTTTAGGAACGTTTTAACTTCATTTTAGATGTATGTATAAGATAGTATTGTATCGTTAATGGAGTAATGGCTATGCAATGACAAGTGATGTCTAACGGTGCATAATTATTTAGAATGGTAATTATGCTGATCGCCATAGAGTAGCTTCCGTGTCTCGGCCGGACTGGGAGTGCACTTGTAGGAGTATCTGTCAGACTTTGAGCAGACCTGTGTGATATTGCATGTGAGTGATGCTATATATTTTTTTAAATAAATTGTTAAAGTTTTACACAATGGAATATCTTACTGTTTATTCATGGTGATACGTGGGAGGAACTTTGGTGGAGACCATACACGGATGGATCAGTTTTGTTGACAGCACCAAGGAGAGTTGTGCTGACAGGTTTGAGTGATATATACAAGAGTGTAGATCCCATCCTTGAGGTCAGCTGCGATCCACACATTAGGAATCACTGGATGTGGTGGAGAGTGATAATCATGGGATTTTAAAAAGAAAGAAAAAAGTCACTATTTTTATAAATGAACCAATCTGTGCACGGAGTGAAATATATTTAATTTTTGGGACGTTTATTACTGTCAAGCGCTGTTTCCCCTTGATCAATTATTTTATAAATAAGGAGTACTTGATACTATACATGTACTCATATTCCTATAATTTGTGCACTTTTCTAACAGTATATACAGGATTGACACATATATTTTATTGATTGATTTGTTTTCATTACGTTTATGTTTGTTTGCTATTTTTTGTGGGATTTAGTATACACATTGGGGTTTATTTTCAGCATAGGCACTGCATCTTTCTTTTACACATTTTCTAACAAACAATGATGTAATCAGTTGATAAGGAGGATGTCGGGCACCCGCAAAGCATCCTTGTTTGCCCCTCCCCTGCCCCTCTCCTTCAGCACCAGGGTCACATTAGCTGAGTGAGGGAGGGAACCTGAGGGAGAAGAGAAACGTTGGAATACTAATTAGTACCAGTGTGCAAAGGTGTATTTGCTTTAGAAGAATAAACTACCATTAATGTTGGGTGTCCTTTGCATGTGGATGTTGCTACATTATGCAAAATTATTCATTTCATTTTATAAAATTTAGAAAGGGGTACCTCGAGATTGTGTGGAATTTAAAGGATGCCTTGACTGAGAAAAGGTTTAGAAACACTGCTCTAGAGAACAGTTGCTTGCAGCAGCTTCTGGTCTAAGCCATGATGTCCTTTCCCACATCCTCTTTTTTTGGTGCTCTATGATATCATATAACCAGGAGGACACATGGTAAAGCATTATTGTGCTCTGTGTTGGTTCAGAGCAGCAGTGGTCTGGAGAATGTCTTGGCACCTTAGTGCTGTGAACAACATGTAGCACCAACGCCAATGCTATGCTTTCAACCCCATGCTGAATAATCCAGGCATTCATTATCTACTGTAAATGCACTACAAGTTAATATTTATTGAGATTGTAGGCCACACCTTTTCCCCACAAAACGAATCTGTTCTTAAACACTAAAGTAAAGACAATTAGACTCGCAGTTTTGGCAAAGAAAAGGCCACGGCACTCTTTATTGGTTTTAATATATGAAACATCACAAACATTTAAACTGATCATATAAACCACTTTAAAGAACCAAAATAGTTGTAATTGCTCAGTTTTCAGAACTCGAGCAACAGTAATCTTAAATTAACATAGAAAAATACAACGTTCCCCCTATAAAACCAGGGTGACCCAACCACACAAAGGTGCTTGTGACAAAAAAAGGTGGGGTGGGGTGGGGGGGGACTTCTTCTTGTTTGCTCTTCGGATGCAAAAGGAGGAATTCCAGACCACCCTGACCTTATAAAGCCTTCCACCTGCTTCCCAGAACCTTCCATACAATCCCATTGGCTAATCCCTGCTCCAGGTACAGAAGGGAAATTAACCAATTATTTACCTGGCAATTTTAGCATGCATATAGGCCTATGTACTTAATTCATACCACATGCTGAAAGGTGGCCACAATCCCACTCAAGTGGGCACTCATTGTGCCCCCCTTTTTTTAAGGGTTTGATTGTTAATTATTGGTATAAATAAAAGCTATCATTTATGGACCTCTTGGATTCCAGGCGGCAGCTAACAGCTTTTGGCTATTTTGTGGTATTCATGTTGCAATTTTCAGTATTGCACATTTTTTTTTCTATACATTTTATTGGGTTATTTGATTGCGAATAACAGGAATACAATGAAGGCAACAGGAAAAAACCTGATTCGCCTGTACAGGAAAACAATATGATATTGAGCCATACATTTATAAACGAAAGAGCAGTGAAATAACAGTGAATCAGATCAGGTACAGATCAATATTAGATCAATAAAGCAGTGCTGGGGCCGTAAAGGCCAAAAGAAAAAAGAAAAGAAAGGAAACTGGATGGAACTTTAGATGGGTGGGATGAGGGAAGAGAGCAGGTATGGGAGAGGGCGAGACGAGGTTGTAATGATGATGGGGGGGGGGGTCCCATGGAAGGCCAGGTTCCGAAAAAGGGGGAAGTCAGGTTCCGAGAAAGAATATTCATGTTAGATGAGAGTTTGGTTTGGCATAAGGGTTCTGGAATTTAGCCATATATCTGAGAGGTTGGCAGAAGAGGTACACTTCATTTGGAGAGAGGAAAGTGTCCATGAATGATTGATATCGGTATAAGAAGCGTTGTTTAGTGGGTAGATGGTTGAGATCTGTATTGTGTTTTTCTCTGTGTAGTAAGCGTAACAACTCCTGCTTAGTTTGTAGACCTGAAGGGTCAGGGTGTGAGATCCAGTTTTGAAGGATTGTTTTGCGGGCTGTGAGGAGACAGAGTAGAATCCAGTTCTTGAGGTGAGTTTTGACTATCGGGGGCGAGGTTTTAAATTTTTGTCCCAGTATCTGAATAGAAGAAGAAGAGGATCTCTCAGGATGTGTATGCAGGTTACATCGCGGATAAGTGTGATAATCTGATTCCAGAAGGATACTATTGCCGAGCAGAACCAAAAGCGGTGGGAAAGAGATGGCCTCGGCTGTTTGCAGTGTGGACACGCTGCAGCATCAGGGTTGTTTTTGTCCATAGAGAAGGGAAGGAAAGCCCTGTGCACAATTTTCAATTGTGTTTCTTTCCATTGTTCACATGGGACCAGTTTAAGGACTTTGTTGAGACCTATAAGTAGTTTTCCAGCTATGTCTGGGTCAGGGAAGTCTTTGTGCCAGTTCAAGACTAAAGAGAGGTGGAAAGGAGCCTTAGTTTTTTCCTGTAGTGATTTATACAAGTTCCGAGATCGCATAGTTCCCTTCCTTGAGCAGACGTTTGCAGAAAGACATTTTGAAGCGTAGTCCACTCTCCTTGCATGAGGATTGGATAAAGTTTGTGCATTGCCAGTAGTAGAACAAATGAGAAGATGGAAGGGAGTAGTTCTGTGCTATGGTAGAGAAGGGTAGAGGCATTCCTGAGGAGGCATCACAGAGGGAGGAGAAGGTGGTAAGTCCTTTATCTTGCCAAGTGCGGTATGCAGCGTGTTCCCTGCCTGGGGAAAAATTGGGATTTCCCTGGATTGGTAGAATTTTGGAGAAGGAGGGTGGGAGATGTAAACATTTCCTAGTTTCTCTCCAGGCAACTACTGTGTCCCTCAGAAGAGGGTTGTGGCCTAATGTTCGTGGTACATTGATTCATTTACATGTAACAAAGCCGTTAACAAGTATGCACGCACCATTTCAGATTCCAGGTGGAAATTTGAGCATCGGGATTCCTTAGAAGACCAGTCAAGTCCAGTTCTAAGTAAGTATGATAGGTTGTAGGTTCTGATATCTGGGAGTGCGGACCCACCTTCAATCCTGGGAAGATATAATTTCTTTAGAGCTATACGTGGTCTTTTTTTACGCCAAATAAATTTGGTGAGGTGTTATTTCAGAAGTTGTATGTCCTTGTGTTTTAACAGTAAAGGTATTGTTTGTAGTGGATAAAGTAATCTCGCAAAACTGACCATTTTGAAGAGGTAACACCTTCCCAGAAGTGAAAGGGGCAGATCCATCCAGTTTTCCAGTTCCCTAAGAATTTTTTGAAAGAGAGGAGGATAGTTAAGTGAGTAGAGCAAAGCAGGGGATTTCCCTATTTTGTTTATCCCTAAGTAGGATATATGTGAGGTTGCTATGGAGAAGGGGGAGTTGGGAGGCCAAGTTGAGGATGGTGTGGTGTTTGGAGGGAGGATTTCACTTTTGGCATAATTAATGCGGAGACCTGGGTAACTTTTGAAGTCGTCGAAGGTGCGTGTAATTGTAATCATATCTAAACCGGGATTGGCTGTGAAAATGAGGATATCATCCGCAAAAAGGGCTGTGCGGAGCTCAAGTCCGCCAATTGGTATGCCATGGAGTGGAGCGATGACGTTCAGGTACCTAGAGAGCGGTTCAATAGCTATATTGAATAGGAGGGGGGATAAAAGGCATCCTTGCCTTGTGCCTTTGTATAATTTGAATTCAGCTGTGAGGAGGCCTGCCACCACCAGTCTGGCCGTGGGAGAGGCATACATTGAGCGAATTAGATGAAGAAAAGGGCCTGAGAATCCCATTTTGTCCAAGACCATAAAGAGCCATTGGAAGCTGATGTTATCAAAGGCCTTCTCCGCGTCCAGGGTGATAATGGCATAATCCCCCTCTGGATGTCTCTTGGCATGGTCCAGTACCATTAGGACTTTGCGGATGTTTAATGTTGCTGTTCTGCTTTTAACAAAGCCCGATTTTCCCGGGTGAATTAGAGTGGGTATGATGGTGGCTAGTCTATTGGCTATAATTTTTGAGAGGATCTTTGTGTCAAGGTTCAGGTGGTAGATGGGTCTGTAGGAGCCTGGTACTTGGGGGTCTTTTCCTGGCTTTGCAAGTAGTTTGATAATGGCTTGATTGCCTGTTGGCAGATACGTTCCGCCCGACCAAATGTCATTGTAGACACTTAGTAGAGAGGATTCGATCGGCTCGCGGAGGATTTTGTAGAACTCTCCGGTGAGTCCGTCTGGGCCTGGGGCCTTGTTAGGCGCCAAGTGGCGAATCGTGGTTGTTAGTTCATGGGTGCTGATGGGTCTATTTAAGAGTTTTAGCTGGGTTGGTTTGAGCGAAGGCAAACTTAACTTATCAAGGAAATTTTGGGCAGCAGGGGCGTCCAAGGAATCTTGGGCATATAGTGATGAATAGAAGTGAAGCATGGTGTTTGCGATATCTTGTGGTGTTGTGCTGAGGGCGCCCGATGGGTCTTTGAGTGAAGATATATGGGTAGGGGTATAGGGTCCCTTGCACAGTCTGGCAAATAGTTTGCCTGCTTTATTGCTGTATTTGAAATATTTGGCATCTGTGAGTGCCCGTTTGGTTGATTCCATAAAGTGAGCCCAAGAGTCAAAATCCTGCTTCCCTTTATGCCAGTTGGCTCTGTTTTCTGGGGTATTATTGGTGGATAGCTAACGCTGGGCGAGTTTTAAAATGTGGGTAGCCGTTTTAAATTTGGAGAGTGACGCTTTTTTGTAAGATGTTGAGTATGAGATGATCTTGCCTCTAAGAAAAGCTTTGGCTGCCTCCCAAAATAATTTGGGGTTATCAGAATGAATGGCATTCACATCAGCGTATTCTGTCTAAGCCCGTGCCAGATAAGATTTAAAGTCTGCATTGTTATATAAGTGGGTTGGGAAGCACCACAAGGTTTGGGTAGAGGCAAGCGTTGGGAAGTTCAGTGTAATGGAAACTGGGGCATGATCAGAAATTTCTATTTCATGGATCTCGGATTTAGATATAGTAGGGATAATGTTATCTGTGCAGAAAATGTAGTCGATTCTGGTGAAAAAGTGATGGGGATTCGAGTAGAAGGTAAATTCCCTATCAGTAGGGTGAGAGAGTCTCCAGACATCAGTGAGATGGAGAGATTCTATAGTGGAGGCCAGTTGGGTCTGTTCCTGGGTGGCATCTCCCCGGTTGTGTTTTTTTAGGAGTGGATCTATCATCCGCGGCGTGAAAGACACAGTAGAAGTCTCCCCCAACCATGAGTGGGAGATGAGGGTTTTTTAGAAGTTCCAAGGTTAGCGCACCGAAAAACGTTTTGCTGGGATTATTAGGAGCATAGATGTTAGAGATAACCAGTTCTCTGTTGTGTATTCTGATGTGGGCTGTAACTACACGGCCCCTTGTAGTCCGTGTCTGTCCCGAGAATGTCACAAGGGAGATTTTTATTGATAAGAATGAGTACTCCTGCTTTGTGACCTATGGCATCAGAGCCTAGAACTGTCCCCACCCACAGTTTTTTCATACGATGGAAGTCCCATGAAGTGAGGTGTGATTCCTGAAGAAGTGCAATATCAGTGTGTAATCTTTTGAGATGGCATAGGATCTTAGTCGGTTTGATGGGGGACCGAAGTCCCTTCACATTCCATGAGATCACTCTCATGGGAAATGGCAGAGGAGGTGTATAACAGTCGCAAAAATAACGTGTTTGTGGAACCTAGATATGGGCTTATGGTGCTTCGAAAGGTGTAGTAATCGAGATGGCCCTTGGTGTGACAAGACCTATCCGTAGGAGGGAAGATGTGGGGGGGGGGGGGGTAAAGGAATGGTCGGGAAAGAAGTCAGGTATAAGACAGTGACAGCAAATGAAGTGGCAATAAAGTAACAATAAAGTAACTATACAGTGTGGACTTCTCTTGTTTCGGCACGAAAGCACTAACGAGCGCGCTCCCACTGCCGACCTCTATAGCCCTAAATTTTGCAGTTGTTCCCTATAGGTTTCTCAAGGTGGAAAGAGGGGAGGCTTATCACAGTCTTGACTTACGGGTCAGCTGGATAAGGTCGAGAGTGGTCCCTGTGATGATGCCGAAGATAGGAGTGGTCCATAAACCTCGGAGAGGGAACATGGAAAACTAAGCAAACAAGAAAGGAATTCAATCCAGTCAGTTGGGTAACAACAAGAACATGTAAAATGCTGATTATCCATCATGTGTACACAGAAGAGGTATATGACAACCTGGGCTATTGCGGCTCTGAGAAAACCAGAAAACATGGGCTGGAGAGTTAGGTTCAACGAGGTCGCAGACGAGAAGAGAAGCCTGACAATCTAGGGCGTTTAGGAGAGTCTTTGCGTGGGCTACGTTGTTCCAGAGGGCGTTTAGTGGGTGAAGCCCTGGGGGCAGAACCTCCCGCCTGATCATGGGTCAAAGAGCGCAAGAATGCTTCTGCTTGCGAGGGTTCGTGGAAAGTGAGTTGTTGGCCATTAGGGGATTTTAGCCGGAGGACGGCAGGGTATGCCAGGGTGAATTTAATGTGGTGTTGAAATAGACCAGAGCATACTTTCTGGAAGGCCTTCCTCTGTTTGGAAACCTCCTTGGAGTAGTCGGCAAATATTAGGATTTTTATGCCGTCGACCAATAGTGGACCCGATTGCCTGAATTTTTGGAGTATGTTGGCTTTGTCCGCATAATTGAGGTATTTTGCTATAACGGAACGTGGGGTTGTGCGGTCCATGGTGAATGGTCCTAGGCGGTGTGCTCGTACCACTGTGCATGGACATGTGAAGCCCAGGGTTTCTGGTATGCGTTTGGAACAGAACTCAAGGATGGCTTGGGCTTGTAGTGATTCTGGTATTTCCACAAAACGCAGGTTTCTGCGTCTGGATCTGTTTTCTAGATCCTCTAGTTTTTGCAGTATGTAGTGATTGTTTTTTTCCTGTCTGTGTTCTGTCTCTTGATACCGATATACCTCTTCTTCTAAACCGGAAAGCCTGCTTTCTGCCTCATTGAGGCGAGCACTATGTTACCCCAGTTCCTTTTTAAGAAGCTGTATGCCTGCATTAACAGCTCTCTCTACAGATGCTGTGATTGTAGGTGCCAGGAGTGCAGCCACTGCCTCTGCTATCTGTTTTGTATTAACAGTCCCTTGCTGTGAGGGGATTGGGGAGGGAGTAGCACTCACCTCCATTTCAGGCAGTTTGGCCGCGGGTTTCGTGCAGGTCTTGATTAATGGGGCCGCCGGACACGAGCGTGTGCTGTTTTTTTTTCCAGGAAGCAATCCATGAGCAGTGGGAGATGTGCCTGAGTGCCCGAGGCTGGTTGCAGGGCTCAGGGGTAGGTTTTGAGAGCAGATTTGGGATCGGACTGCGGAAGCCGCGGAGAGGTGCTACTGACTCATGCTGCTCTGGGACCGGAAGTGTATTGCACATTAACTTTATATCATCATGTGGTGTTTATCTGTAGCTTGTCTATTAAATATGAAAAAAAGAAAAACATGCTGGTAGGCAAATTGACTTTTGTCGAAATAGGCCCAGTGTGTGTGTATGCATGTGACATAGGGATGTGTGTGTGTGTGTGTGTATGCATGTGACATAGGGATGTGTGTGTGTGTATGCATGTGACATAGGGATGTGTGTGTGTGTGTATGCATGTGACATAGGGATCTTACACTGTAAGCTCCTTGGGAGCAGGGACTGATGTGAATGTACATTATATAAAAGCACTGCGGAAATTGTTAGTACTATATAAATACATGTAATAAATAAATAAACAAAATAAAGTAAACCTTCTAATTTGATGGTCTTTTAGGGACCATGTAAGCCCAAAACTGATATCTTAGTCCTTTAGACTTATGGCCCCAGCTCTATTCACCTGCTGCAACCTTTACTATGGCTTACCTCTCTTTCTGTGTCCCTATTCACAAGCTTTTCATGTCAGAGAGGTGGAAAAGAGACCTCCGGGGTTCTCCCTCTTTGCTATAATGCTTCAGAACTGTAAGAAGCCAGTAGATGAATCAAGTGTCCAACTAAATTTGGAGTATCCGTTTGGGGTTGACTAACTGTTTACCTAAAGGTAAACTCCACTTTTGTTGAGAAAAAAACATTCCCCCCTGGGGGATCTATGTACATTACAAGGATTATAACAAATGTTGTTGCAGATTCCTACCTTTTGTCAGTCTAAAGAAATCCCTGTGTGTTTGTCTGTATCCATGTGGGAAAGCGAGTCTAATGGGAGTGGTTTCATAATTGTCAATCAGCTGTGCACCTGCAGGGCACTAATGAGGAGAGCTGCTGGGCCTGCATCCCTTTAGCCATGATTTCCTATTGGAAGAATCTTACCAAAAATTAAATTTTTGTTGCAGGGGATGCCTGAAATCTTATTTGTATCTTAGTTCAGACTTCTGGGAAATAGGTCAGCCAATCACACTGGGGGGCATTCTGTACACATTCTGTGTACAGAACACCTCCAGGTAGCCATATTGCATTGAATTTTACAGAAAATGACAGGGCTGCAGATTGAAAAGGAAAGGTATTTTTCAATAACATTCAATTACAATATGATTTGTATACACTATATTATTTTTTTTATATCTGCAATTTGTTTCCCCACAAAAGTGGAGTTACCCTTTATATATAATGCTCTATTCAATTGAAACTATGAACAATGGCAGCTATTGTTCGCTTGTTTAAATATTAGGCAATTCTATTTTATTTTTAAAGTAAAGGGAGAGCACACCCTAAATTGACATTTCCACATTCATTGACCTGCTAAAATAATCACTGGTTTCTTTTGTGCACATCACCGTAACCAACTTGAAACCATTTAAATAATTAAATATATTTTTTCTAGCACATTGTAACTCAAAGAACACAGGTGTGTGACTCACTGCCTTGTTCATTAAAGGGAATCAATGACTTATAAAAAGTGCTTTTAAGTAAATATAGTATTTACGTATAATTATAATCATATGATCATCTATTTATAGATAATTACAGTAATAATAATGTAGCACTGTCCCCGTAGAGCTTGCTGTATGATGACTTGTTGGGCATCCTCTGATTACCAGCACACACTCACTTAGGGACAGTTCACACATCCCTCCTTACTCTCAATGACTCATCACTAAATAAACAGTCCAGGGGTATTAGTTTTTAGTGTTTATTTTGGAACTTGGAAGAGAGAAGGGAATAGTGGGATATTCCAACTGTAACTTTTAACAATGGATAAGGACAACTCTCACTTGGCTTCACCAGGTTGTTTGTGGAAGCAGTCACACTGCCTAATCCATACTGCCACATGTATGGAAAGGGTTAAGTCTCCTTGCTATTTTCTCTCCAGACTTGGTGATATACATTATCTACGGGACACTCTTTAGCATCCCCTTCACTGACAGCCGTCCACTGACTCTTCTAGCTGACAGTGTGAGGAGAAAAAAACAGCTGATCGCTGGCTGCTGTTTATTCTACATGATCAGCTGTCATTGGCTGACAGCTGATCACGTGGTAAGGGGGCGGTATCACCCCCGATCTCCGATCTGTGATCACGCGAGTCTCATGGACTCACCGATCACACAGCGAGCTGGGCGCGCTCCGCAGGGAGCGAGCAGGCCAATCGTTGCCAAGAGGACGTCAATGTACGCCCTCCCGGCAATTCAGGTCTGCGCTGTAGCCGTCATTCGGCTATAGCACGGGCGTCAGCTAGTTAAAGAGACCATATCTCTTTGTCAGTTCAGGGCAAAGTGACAGAGGGGGTTATTTACTAAAGCTGGAGAGTGCAAACTCTGGTGCAATTCTGCATAGAAACCAATCAGCTTCCAGGTTATGTTGCCAAAGCTTAACCACTTTACCGCTGAGTACCGTAGTACTACTGCGACAAAGTGGCTCGTTATCGTCTGACGGCGTAGTACTGCGTCGTCAGACACTCCCCTTGTGGGCGGCGCTCGCGCGCCGCTGGAGGCTCGCTCCCGCTGTTTTCAGTCACAGCGGGAGTCGGGCCAGGGGAGGAGCAGCGGCGATCGCCTCTGCTCTTCCCCGATCGTCGGGGATCTAGTGTGGAGATCCGCCCGCTTGTGTAAACACAAGCGGGCGGATCTCCCAAGTGACAGGGAGTGACAGATCGGAGTGTTCAGCATAGCTGAACATCCGATCTGTCCCTAGCTCACTCAGTCACCTCCCCCCCCCACACGTCAGTAAGCACCAGGCATACATTAACCCCTCCCTCTCCAATAAAATTAACCCCTTCCCTGCCAGTGTCATTTTTACAGTAACAGTGCATATATATAGCACTGATTACTGCAGTAATGTCACTGGTACCCCCAAAAGTGTCAAAAATGTCAGTCAAGGGTCCGATCTGTCCGCCGCAATGTCGCAGTCCCACAAAAAAAATCGCAGATCGCCGCCATTACACGTTAAAAGAAAAACACCAAAAATAACAGAAATCTTTCCCTTTGTTAGTAAACGCAATAACTTTTGCGCAAACCAATCAAAATACGCTTATTGTGATTTTTTTTACCAAACATAGGTAGCAGAAAACAAATTGGCCAAAAATTTTAAAAAATTTTGATTTTTACATTTTTTTGGGGGGAATTTCATATAAAAAAATGTGAAAAATATTGTTGTTTTTTCAAAATTTACGCTCTTTTTTTGTTTATAGCGCAAAAAGTAAAAATCGCACAGGTGATCAAATACCACCAAAAGAAAGCTCTGTTTGTGGGGAAAAAAAGGACGAATTTTGTTTGGGTATGGCGTCGCACGACCGCGCAATTGTCAGTTAAAGTCGCACAGCGCTGAATCGCAAAAAGTGGCCCAGGCGTAAGACAGCAAAATGCTGTTAATTGAACAAGCTGAAATTAGAAGCTGATTGGCTACCATGCACAGCTGCACCAGATTCTAAGTGCTCCAGTTTTAGTAAATCTCCCCCAGAGTATCATACTAGCCCACCCCAAAGCCCACTTATACTTTTTTGATCCATGTATGGCCAGCTTTCGGTTTGTGAGGTCACACACTCCCCATGCCCAGGAGTTACAGGTATTTGTAATGTCTCTTATAAGGCAACAGAGCTAGAGGGAGTGTGGTGAGGGTGGGTATAAGTAAGGCAGGGGTAGGGATGGGCTCAGGTATATTCAGATCCTTGTCCCAACCCACCTGAGCAATTGCATCAGGAAGCCATC
This sequence comes from Pelophylax lessonae, assembly GCF_965119305.1. Taxonomy (NCBI): domain Eukaryota; kingdom Metazoa; phylum Chordata; class Amphibia; order Anura; family Ranidae; genus Pelophylax; species Pelophylax lessonae. Next base: position 83,748 of record NW_028119850.1, read on the forward strand.
ACTTCACATAAGCAGCCTAATCAGAGCAATGGTATGTGCAGCTTCGGGCCGGGATATGGCTCGCTGCCTATGATTGGCGGTGTGCAGTGATGAGTTCCTGATGGGATTGCTCAGGTGGGTTGGAACTAGGATCCGAATACACCTGAGCCCATCCCTAGTCAGGGGGTGAGCTAATATGAGAATCCACATAAATTGGGCAAAGTGACATATCTTTACATTTGTAATAAAACATCAGACAGCATTGTCCTTTAAATCAATCAACATTTTTAGTTTGTAAACTGACCTGTAAAAGAAGCTTTTTGGAATCTGGTTTCTGTGGGCAAAGTTAAACATTTGCTGTCTTCCAGTTTTGACTAGTCAGATCTATGTATCAATGCAACCTTCTATGAAATGCCATTTTAAAAATACGGTTAGAAAAAGAAAATCAGTATCAGGCAACTGTGATTTGCTTTTCTCTACTGTCACTAGATGTCTGCAGAAGTTAATTTGCTGATTATTGATCACCGTGCTGAGATGCTGAAGAACATTTAAATGAAGATGCAGAGTTTGTGTTACAAGTGTACTTCTAATTGAGAAAGCTGTGGACTTGTTAAATTGTTGAATGAGTCTTTTTTTCCTGCTGCAATTTCAAAACATGAAGCTGCTTATTTATTAAAGTGTTTAGAGGGTTGTGTATTCTCTATGAAAAAGGCAAGTATGATAAGGGTAACTTTGCTAAGACACTTTGTTGTTAAGCTATTTAGGGAATTTAGGGAAAGCCTTTTCTCAAGGAATTTTACAAAAATTAAATAAAGCTGTTCAAACACCAGTGTGACTTTTAAGGTCAAAATTTCGATTTAGTTTTACTCATAGTCTTCTGACTAAAATGCCATTTTAGTTTTAGTTGTATTTTAGTCATCTGAATGGTTTTAGTTTTACTTGTATTTTAGTCGACATGTTATCATTAATAGTATTACGGTTTGAACATGCACTACAGACACAGATTTAGCCCCCGTTCACACTAAGGCGACCTATGAGGTGACCTGGTCACCTCACAGGTCGCCGTAGGTCGCCTCCCATAGGGAAGCTGCGGACCCGTTCTAATAGGAGCGACACAAGTCGCTCTGACTTAGAAAAAGGGTCCGGAGCTTCTTTGGGGCGACCAGGAGGCGACCGCCATAGACTTCAATGTTATGAAGTCCGTGGCGGCCGCTCCGAGGTCGCGGTGCGAAGTAGCGTCGCCCCTATGTGAACGGGGGCTTAGCCCTTGTGATATAAAATGTCTTTATAAATAAAACTAAGAATCGAAAACAAACAAAAATATTGCTTTTTGACAAACAGAACTGCAGTGTATAAAATAAAAAATAAAACTCTATTGGCTGTAATGCCATTGCACATATTACCTGAATATATTACCAAGATTAAATTAACCATCCACTTCACTTCCAGAAGGTTTACCCTGGTTCCTGACCAGGCCATTTTCTGCAATACGGCACTGCATTATTTTAACTGACAATTGCACAGTCGTGCAACACAGTACCCAAATAACATTTATGTCCTGTTTTCCCACATATAGAGCTTTCTTTTGGTGGTATTTGATCAACTTTGCATTTTTTTTTTTTTTTTGCGCTATAAACAAAGAATGACCAGCAATTAAAAAAAAAAAAGCAAATAAAAACAAAAAAAAAAGAACAATATTTTTTACGTTCTGCTCTAAAACACAGAAAAAAAATCGAATTCCTTCATTAATTTAGGCTAATATGTATTTTGTTACATATTTTTGGTTACAAAAATCCCAATAAACGTATATTGATTGGCTTGAGCAGAAGTTATAGCGTCTACAAACTATGGGATATTTTTATTTATTTATCTGTCCTTTTTTTCTTTTTACTAGTAATATCGGCAATCAGCAACTTATAGCGGGACTGCGATATTGCGGAGGACAAATCGGACACCTAACTGACAGTTTTTTGGGGACCAGTGACATTATTACAGTGATCAGTGCTAAAAAAAAAAAAATTGCAGTGTTACTGTGCTAATGACACTGGCAGGGAAGGGGTTAACATCAGGGGCAATCAAAGGGTTAACTGCGTACCTAGCTAATGTTTCAGATTAGTGGGGGAGGTGCTTTTACTAGTGGAAGGCATTGATCGGTGTTTCTGCTTTACAGAAACACAGGATCCATGCCTTTTGTACTGACAGAATGACAATCTGCCTTGTTTACATAGGCAGACCCACTTATCAGCTCCTGCTGTGTACCCCTAAAATTACCCTCCATAGATGCAGGAAAAATAAGCTACTCTGTTAACAAATAAATGGCAAGGGATACAGAGTAAAAATATTTGTGCAATTTTATTGATCACAATGGATACAATTAATATAACCACCTGCTATGTTCCTAAAATTCTATAACATCACAGCAGGAGCGAGCCACCGGCAGCGCACACTCGTGCCCAAAACCCGGGAGTGCAAGATCACGTATATATACATGATTCTGTGCAGAGCAGCCACCCTGTAGCATTAAATCTGCTTTAGGGCTGTTGGCAAGTGGTTAGGAAAAAAATAAGACAAGCTTTTTTCTTTTTAATTTTTTTCTTTCAGCAGCTTATTAGATGCCCCCTACTTATCCTTATGGGGTAGTACAGTGTTAATTTTGTCGTCAATTTTCAATTTAGTTTTAGTTATTGTCTTTTTACTAACCCTACGTTCACACCTATGCATTTTTAGTGCGTTTGCAGAAATGCACTACGGTCTATTTAACATGGTTTCCTATGATTTACATCTATGCATTTTGCAGCCGGTACATTTTTGGAAAAGGCCAGGGGACTTTTTTTTCCCCATGTTTTGCTTGTAATAGACATCAATGAAATCACACCAGAAACGCAAGTATTGTGTTTGTAAAGCGATTTTTGATGCATTTTACTTTTTGCATTTTTTTCCCTTTAACCACATTAAGACTACCCGCCACACATTTACTGCTGCAGGCAGCCTCTCCTGCGCGAACCGACAAAGCCATATTTTGGTTGCGCGTGTGGTGCTGGGAGGCGAGTGCCCGCCACTGGCAGCGCGCTCCCGCCACCACTAGGCAGCCACGATTGCCGCCAGGCACCCGCAATCGCTCCCCGCTGAAAGAGAAGGATGGTAAGCGATAACTTTTGTGCAAACCAATCAAAATACACTTATTGTGATTTTTTTTTTACCAAAAATATGTAGCAGAATACAAATTAGCCTAAAAGGATGAAACATTTTGATTTTATTTTTTTTATTTTTTTTGGGGGGTGTTATGTAGCAGAAAGTGAAAAATATTGTTTTGTTTTTTTCTGGAAATGTCAAATCAAAAACAAATTTTTTGTTTATAGCGCAAATAATAAAAATCGCACAGGTGATCAAATACCACCAAAAGAAAGCTCTATTTGTGGGAAAAAAAGAACATAAATTTTATTTAGGTACAGAGTCGCAGGACTGTGCAATTGTCTGTTAAATTAATGCAGTGCCGAATCACAAAAAAATGGCCTGGTCATTAAGGGGGCAAATCCTTCCGGTCCAGAAGTGGTTAAACACTGTATATAGCTGGTTGCTAAGGAGCGGGCTGGGAAGCCGGCTATTGCATCCTTAACAACTGTTGAGTCATTAACTGTCATCGGGGTTCACTGATGACAGCTGAATGTAAAAAAAATTGCGGCAAAAACAAAATCATGATAAAAACAGCATGCCCCCCTCCCCCAAGTCCATACCAGACTGCATGGATTTGGAGATGACACGCCAAATTTAAAAAAAAAATGGTGTGGGGTCCCACCAAAATCCATACCAGACCCTCCCCTTCCTCCCCTCCTGAACCATACCAGGCCGAATGCCCTCAACATGGGAGAGTGCTTTGGGTGCCCCCCCACCCTACAGAACCTTGATCCCATGTTGGGGACAAGGGCCTCTTCTCGACAACCCTTGGTGGTGGTTGTGGGGATCTGCAGGCAGGGGGCTTATCCGAATCTGGAAGTCCCCTTTAGGAAGGGGCACTGGATCCTGACCCCCCCCCATGTGAATGAGTATGGGGTACACTGTACCCCTACCCATTCACCAAAAAAAAAAAAAAGTGTAGTGTTACAAAAAACAAGAGATGGTTTTTGACAAGTCCTTTATTAACCACTTGCCTTCTGTGCACTTAAACACCCTTCCCATCCAGGCCAATTTTCAGCTTTCAGCGCTGTCACACTTTGAATGACAATTGCGCGGTCATGCTACACTGTACCCATTTGAAATTTTTATCATTTTTTCCACACAAATAGAGCTTTCTTTTGGTGGTATTTAATCATCTCTGGGTTTTTTATTTCTTACAAAAAAAAAGAATAAAGACAAAAAATTTTGAAAAAAAAAAAAGTTTTTCTTATTTTTCTGCGAGTAAATTTTGAAAATAAATTTTTCTCCTTCACTGATGTGCGCTGATGAGGCGGCACTGATGGGCACTGATAGGCTGCACTGATGGGCACTGATGAGGTGGCACTTATGGGCACTGATGAGGTGGCACTTATGGGCACTGATGAGGAGGTACTAATATGCCGCACTGATGAGTACTGATAGGCGGCACTGAGAGGCGGCACTGAGAGGCGGCACTGATGAGCACTGATAGGCGGCACTGCTGGGCACTGATAGGCGGCACTGCTGGGCACTGAGAGGCGGCACTGCTGGGCACTGAGAGGCGGCACTGCGAGGTGGCACTGCTGGGCACTGACAGGTGGCACTGCTGGGCACTGAGAGGCGGCACTGATGGGCACTGAGAGGCGGCACTGATGGGCACTGGCGGATGGCATTGGACACTGACGGGTGGCACTGATGAGCGGCACTGATAGGGAGCACCATCAGTGCCCACACTCAGTGCCCATAGTGCTGCCAGTCAGTGCTCATCAGTGCCTAGATGAGCAGGCACTGATGGGCACTGACTAGCAGCACTATGGGCACTGATTGTGGGCATTGATGGGGGGCACTGATGGCGGGCACTGTGGGCACTGATGGGGGGGCACTGTGTTTGTTTTTTTACCTTGCAGTAATCAGGGCACTGGTGATCGGTGCCCTGATTACATTGCTGTGTGTCCCCGGCGCTGTGAGGCTCCCCCTCCTTCCTCACACTGCAGGCTCCGTGTGAGGAAGGAGCGCCGGCGATGAGAGATGATCTCATATGTTTACATATGAGATCATCTCTCATTGGACGGCCAGATCACGTGGGGAATGGCCGCTGTGATTGGCCATTCACCACGATCTGTGATCGGCCGTGTCCAAGGGACACGGCCGACACAGATTTTCCCCGCAGCGCGCTCGCGGGAGCGCGCTGGGGGCGTGTCACTGGGAGGCCGTTTAAAAACGGCCTCCCGAAAATTCGAGTCCGCGCTGCAGCCGTATATAGGCTGTAGCGCGGACGGGGGGAGGTTAAAAATGATGTCTTCTTCCCCCAGACGTCTCTCTCCACTGTCTTCTCCCTCTGGTATTGCTTCTCCCCCCTTTTCTCTCCGGTGGTTTCTTCTCCCTCCACTGGTTTCTTTTTCCTCTTAGCTCTCCAGTGATGTCTTCTTTGTCCGCCGCTAAAAATAAAAAACACGGTCTTCCTCCGCTGTCTGGAGTTTCTTATATAGCCCCATGGCTAAAAGAAATGGCAGACAACGGGAGCTGACACAACAGAGGCAGCCAGTGTTAAAAGAAGATATTTTTTGCGGGTCAGCAGCGACAGACGAAGAAGACATTGCCAGAGAGCTGAGAGGGGAAAGAAATCAGCAGAAGGAGAATAAACACTGGAGGGAGAAGATAGCAGAGGAAGAAGAGATCGGAGGTAGAAGATAGCAGAGGAAAAATAAACCCCTGGAGAGAGAAGAGGGAGAAGAAACGCCGGAGGGAGAAGACACTATTTTTAATAAAGGACTTGTCAAAAACTGTCTCTTGTTTTTGTAACACTACACTTCTTTTTTTACAATGTACCCCATACTCATTCACATTGGGCGTCAGGATCCGAGGACACACACACACACACACACACACACACACACAGCTCAAAAAAGTTAAAGAGAGACACGTTTTATTCAGAATATAGTATCAAGTCAATTAAACTCCTGGGATATTTATCTGGTCAGTTAAGTAGCACAGGGGGTTGTTAATCTGTTTCAGCTGCTTTGGTGTTCATTAAATTAAAAACAGGTGCACTAGATGGGCAACAATGAGACCATTTCCAAAACAGGGATGGTTTTACAGATGGAGGCCACTGACATTTTTTTTCCCTACTCACCTTTTCTGACTGTTTTTCACTAGTTTTTTTGTTTACTAGGGTCAGTGTAACTACTGAAAGCATGAGGTGATTAGGGATGATCGAACGGTTCGGGTCGACCATCGGTTCAACCCGAACATTGGATGTTCGAAATTCGGCCGAATTCCGAACTTTTTGCTGAAAAAGTTCGGAATTCGGCAACCAGAACCAACCAAAATGCATTGGGACAGGAAATGGGCTTTAAAAGCCTGTGATTGGACCAGAACCATCAGTAAAAGCCAATTGAGGGGGCAGGAGAATGCTAGGAATGTGATTGGAGTGACTAGGGGGTCCAGAGGCCAATCATTAGTGAATACGCCCCCCAGTATATAAGATAGCCCGCCAAATTCCTAGCATTGTAATACAGGGACGTGGAAGAGAGTGGAAGCAGCTCTGTTACTTCTGCTTCAAAGTGTCATTTAGCAATTTTTAGTGTGAGGAAAGGGATATCTAGTGTAGTTAGGGTGCTATTTTCCACCTTAGTTAGCTTTAATAATCTAGTTTCTGTAGGGAAAGTGTTAAGTGCCAGGGTGACCGTAGTGTAGTGTAGGGTTAACTGACTCTGACTGCTATGGCAGGGTGACCAAACCCTTCCATGTCAGGGTGACCGCTATAGAGAAAAGATTGTTTCTCTTAGGTCACTTACAGAACAGCGATATAGCTTCTCGCCGGTCAGCCTGCTTTTTGCTGCAGGCGTTCATAGGGCTTTTTTGAGGACATGTTTGGAGTCAGGCGTGACATCTGAACTTCTGAATAGGGGTATATATACGCACACACATGTCTGTATATATACACCTACACATACATAGGTGTGAAAGTAGCAGAACACTATGCTTGCGCTAATGAAATAATTAACAGGCATATGTCTCCGCTCCTATCACACCTATATATGTGTATGTGTATATATACATATAAGTGTGTGTGTATATATACCCCTATACAGAAGTTCAGATGTTTTGCCTGCCTCCAAAGACCCCAAAAAAATGCCCAAAAAAACGCCTGCGCCAAAAAAAAAAACGCCCAGGTGTGTTATTGCAGATTTTTTTGGGCATTATTTTGGGGTCTTTGGAGGCAGGCATGACATCTGAACTTCTGTATAGGGGTATATATACACACACATGTATGTATATATACACCTACACATACATAGGTGTGAAAGTAGCAGAACACTATGCTTGCGCTAATGAAATAATTAACAGGCATAGGTGTCCGCTCCTATAACACCTATATATGTGTATGTGTATATATACATATAAGTGTGTGTGTATATATACCCCTATACAGAAGTTCAGATGTTTTGCATGCCTCCAAAGACCCCAAAACATTTTGGGCATTTTTTGTGAGTCTTTGGAGGCAGGCAAAACATCTGAAATTCTGTATAGGGGTATATATACACACACACTTATATGTATTTTACACATACACATATATAGGTGTGATAGGAGCGGAGACATATTGGTGTTAATTATTTCATTAGCACAAGTATAGTGTTCTGCTACTTTCACACCTATATATGTGTATGTGTATATATACATATAAGTGTGTGTGTATATATACCCCTACACAGAAGTTCTGATGTTATGCCTGCCTCCAATAACCCCCAAAAAATGCCCAAAAAAACGCTTGCTACAAAACCCGCAAGGTGTGAAAATATCGGAGCCATATCCCTGTTCTATATTAATTGTAATGCAAACAACCTTTTTTTCCTGGTTCTGGACATGCTAAGGAGCTGAAACTTCACAGGTACACTTTTTAGACCCCCCAGACACTAAATTCAAAGAAATCTCATTTTTTTTTTCAATAATTGTTTCAATAATTGGCTCTCTATCAAAAATGACAATTTTTAGGAACTTTTTTGTGTGATTAATAGTCCCTGGGGCATGACCCAGAACCCTAGGCACTTTTTAGGGGCATTTATTGGGTTTTAGGGCTTCAAAATTGTGTTTTTTTGATTACCTAAGTTCAGGTCCCATTGATTTCAATGGGGTTCTGAAATCCGGGCCGAACTTTTGGGAAGTTTGGGTGTTCTGGTCGAACCGAACTTTTCAAAAGTTCGATCATCCCTAGAGGTGATACCTAGATCCTATAGAGTTTGTACAGGCAGTCCAACTCCTCTAGGATGGCACCTCAATACGTGCTATTGCCAGAAGTTTTGCTGTGTCTCCCAGCACAATCTCAAGAGCATTGAGGAGATTCCAGGAGACAGGCAGCTATTCTAGGAGAGCTGGGTAGGGCCACAGAAGGTCCTTAACCCATCAGCAGGACCGGAATCTGCTTCTTTTTGCAAGGAGGAACAGGATGAGCACTGCCAGAGCCCTACAAAATTACCTCCAGTGGGCCACTGGTGTAAATGTCCCTGACTAAACAATCAGAAACCAATTTCATGAGGGTGGTCTGAGGGCCTGACATCCTCTAGTGGGCCCTGTGCTCACTGCCTGGCACCATGGACCTCGATTGGCATTTGCTATTGAACACCAGAATGGGCAGGTCTGCCACTGGCACCCTGTGCTTTTCACAGATGAGAACAGATTCACCCTGAGCACGTGAAAGAAGTGAAAGGGTCTGGAAAAGCGGTGGTAAACGTTATGCTGCCTGTAACATTGTTCAGCATGACCAGTTTGGTGGTGGGGCAGTGATTGTCTGGGGAGGCACAGATCTCTACAGGCTAGACAATGATACCCTGACTGCTATCAGGTATTGGTATGAAATATTTGGGCCCATTGTCAGACCCTAAGCTGGTGCAGTGGGTCCTGGGTTCCTCCTGGTGCACGACAATGCCCGGCCTCATGTGGCGAGAGTATGCAGCCAGTTCCTGGGGGATGAAGGAATTTATACCATTGACTGGCCCCCACGCTCGCCTGACCTAAATCCATTAGAACACCTCTGGGACATTATGTTTTGGTCCATCTGATGCCACCAGGTTTCACCTCAGTCTGTTCAGGAGCTCAGTGATGCACTGGTCTTGATATGGGAGGAAATACCCAGTTCACCATCTGTCGTCTCATTAGGAGCATGCCCCGTCTCATTAGGAGCATGCGCCTCAGTCTGTTCAGGAGCTCAGTGATGCACTGGTCTAGATATGGGAGGAAATACCCAGTTCACCATCTGTCGTCTCATTAGGAGCATGCCCCGAAGTTGTCAGGCATGGATACAAGCATGTGAGGGGCTATACAAACTACTGAGTACCATTTTGAGTTGTTGCAATGAAATTTCAGCAAAATGAACTATCCTGCTGCATCATTTTTTCACTTTGATTTTTACGGTGTTTGTAGTTTGATCATTTCCATCAAATGATGTGACATTCTTTCATTCCTAACACATTACCTAGTCCATATTAATATAGATATCCAGCATGATATTTTTCCTAATTTCCCCATTGAGATCTGATGTGTCTTCAGTGATTGATAGATAGATAGATAGATAGATAGATAGATAGATAGATAGATAGATAGATAGATAGATAGATAGATAGATAGATAGATAGATAGATAGATAGATAGATAGATAGATAGATAGATAGATAGATAGATAGATAGATAGATAGATAGATAGATAGATAGATAGATAGATAGATAGATAGATAGATAGATAGATAGATAGAATATATATATATTTGGGAAATCTTTTTGTATCCAAATCCAGCTTTAAACTTCTCCACAACAGTATCTTGGACCTGCCTGGTATGTTCCTTGTTCTTCATGATGCTCTCTGCACTTTAAACGGACCTCTGAGACTATCACAGTGCAGGTGCATTTATACGGAGACTTGATTACACACAGGTGGATTCTATTTATCATCATTAGTCATTTAGGTCAACATTGGATCATTCAGAGATCCTCACTGAACTTCTGGAGAGAGTTTGCTGCATTGAAAGTAAAGGGGCTGAATAATTTTGCACGCCCAATTTTTCAGTTTTTTTTTTTGTTAAAAAAGTTTGAAATATCCAATAAATTTCGTTCCACTTCATGATTGTGTCCCACGTGTTGTTGATTCTTCACAAAAAATTACAGTTTTACATCTTTATGTTTGAAGCCTGAAATGTGGCAAAAGGTTGAAAAGTTCAAGGGGGCCGAATACTTTTGCAAAGCACTGTATATATATATATATATAAGATATACTTTTCAATATGCTAAGTGTAATTGACTGATAATTTTAGAACACTGGGGCACTAAAGCTGGTTTTGGCATATTACTCAACAGAATGATGATGAGTATTCTCCCACATCTGAAATCTGCAAGCTGGTTTAAGTTCAGGTCTTGTAAATTTCTTCACTTATTACAGTTCCCTTCCTTTACAAAACTAAATACCGGTGTACTTTACAGTTTTCATAAAAACCCTTTAATATATAAGCTTGTTAAAAAATAAACCTATATTAGTCTACTTGTCTAAGATGTGTGTTCCCTTAAAATGCAAATGCTCTCCATGATCCATGCCCAACCTTTATTAAGCAAACAATCATTATTGAAAATCTATTTACTTCATGTTGGTACCCTTTCTACAAGGCGGCTCTGGAGAAAATCCAAACAGAATTTTATCCACAACAAATTCATCCTGTCATGCTTTATATCTGCTCTTTCATAATCCAGGCAAACATATTTCACATTTTTCACCAACACAAATCAAAGCCAAGTTATAGCTAATTCTGTTTTTTATTCTCCTTGACCTTATCCTAGCACAGAAGATGCTCAATTTATGCCCCAAGACTTTGCCAAATGTATTCTACAAAAAAGCAAAAATGTTCCAGTCCTTCATTACTAAAGATTGAATGGCATCTCTACCAAATTCTTCAAAGTGTATTGCAGCCTTGGCCCTATACTCAAGTTATGGAAGGTGCGTCCAATTGTACTATAAAACAAATCCAAGAACTTGCCATTCTCCTAGTTCCTTCTTAAAGTGGTAATTTCTATTACAAAGGGAGAATGGTGTTTGTAGTTTTTGGCTGGGGGGTGCTTTTAGTACAGGGAACCAGTGAAAATGCTAAGTTTCTTTAATACTGAGGCAATCACTAACACTTAAAGAGGACATGGACCGTGGAAGATGTGCCCAATAAAAAGCATTGGACTAGTATTTTTTGAAAGCTCTTTGCAACTGACTTTTTCCTTATTACTGACCTGTTCTGAAATATGTCTCTAGATGAAGATGGACAACTTTGTAGAGGCAGAACTTACTTTCTGTCAAATCTGTTTCTGTGAGGACTGGTAATCGAATGACTTGATGGAGAACTAATGAAGAACCAGCAGGAACAGTTTAGAAAGCCCAGATCCACATAATGAAAGAAGCAGAAAGATACCAGCTTTGCAGTTCCTTAAAGTGGATATAAACCCTTACATATACTGTATGTAGTGAAATAAACAGCCTCAGATGGTACAGGGGGATTAAATAAATCTCCCTACAAAAGCTTTAGATGCAAATCTGCTGTCTTCAACTTTATACATTATTTAGAAAGTGTGTGCATCGTGTTAGCAATCTTCTCTTGCTGTTCAGCACTGGGAATGCAAACACATACAGCCAAGACAGCTGCTTGGAGGAAAGCCACCCCCCCCCCCTGTTAGCATACAAGGTTTGTATTTAATCAGCAACAACCACTGTATGTCATTACTGTGTGCCTATTACATTGTATGACCACTAGATGGCAGTGTTACATTTGTGAGTTCATGTTTTTGTCTATGCCTCAAAAGGAATAAACGAGTTCCTGCTCCGAACAAAAGCAGTGTTCAGTGAAACAACAGACTGTCTACCTGTACTTTGTTTAGCTCCAAAAGGTTATGTCTAACAGGTTATGGGCCCAGGACATGTTACAGAAGCCCAGGATATAATACAGATTACCCCCGGATATAGCCAGATACAGTGAGCTAAAGCAAGTAAGTGCAGGAGACAGCAACAGAAAGACGAACAGCAGAAATGGCTGCTGCCATCCCCTCAGCGAAGTTCTCCATTGCAAATCTGACAAATCAGAACTACCAATCTTGGAAATTCAAGATGAAAATGCTGCTTATAAGAGAAGGTACGTGGAAATGTATAAATGAACCAAGACCTTGACAGCCCACAGAGGAGTGGTTAGACAGAGATCAGAAAGCACAGAGCACAATCTCCCTGTGCATAGATGATGATCAAATCATACATATATGTAACTGTCAGACTGCTAAAGACATGTGGGAAGAGTTACAGAAAGCACATGAAAGAGTTAATCTCAGCAATAAACTGTATTTAATCAGAAAGCTCTATCAGACTAAGCTACAGAAAGACCAGGACATGCAGGACTATATAAGACAGACCTTAGAGATGGTGGAGAGACTGAGAGGGATTGGAGAAGAGATAAAAGATTTCCATGTTGCAGCGCTGTTATTAAGTGGACTTCCTGAAAGTTATGAGACACTTGTCACAGCACTAGATGCACGTCCAGATGATGATCTGACACTGGAATATGTTAAAGGCAAGCTTGTGGATGAATACAAGCGCAAAACTGAAAGCATGAGTAATGTGAGTGTGTGTGTTCAGAGACAGCTTTAAAGACAAAAATAAACACAGTAACGTGCAGCTAGAAAAGCAGGAATGCTTTGTGTGCAAGAAACCAGGAAACCTAAAAGCAGATTGTAGAATCTGGAAAGCTAGAATGCAAAAACAAAGTGCATTGCAACAAGCTAAGAATGTCATAGAAACAAAGGAGTATGCATTCGGATCCAAAAATGGTGTCACCTCTGTGCAAGCATGGTGTGTGGACTCAGGTGCTACAAGTCACATGACAAATGACCGAAGTTTCTTCACTCAGCTTGATGAAAGCAAAACAGAAGGGATAACTACAGCTAATGGACAATTTATGAAATCAGTGGGAATAGGAGATGGCTTTCTATACTGTCCTATCTCTCCAGATATCACTAAAAAGATCCACATGAGGAATGTTCTGTATGTGCCAGATCTTGAAAGCAACCTTTTGTCAGTAAAGAAACTCACTAACCAAGGCAATGTAGTCACATTTCAGGGTGACAGTTGTATCATAACAAAAGGGGATTGCTTGCTTGCAAAGGCTAAAATCATAGATGAACTGTATCAGCTGAACTGCAGTGAAATGGTTAAAATAGCCAAAGAGGATAAACATTCAAACTGCATCCACACTTGGCACGATTGGGGCACAGAAATTCTGATACAATAAAGAAAATAGTTGAGAATAACTATGCAAGTGGTATTAAGATTAATCCATGTGATCACATAATGATTTGTGCAAGCTGTATTAAAGGAAAAATGGCAAGGACACCTTTTCCCAAGCAGACCAACAGCAAATCCCAAAAACCTCTGGACTTAATACATTCAGATCTTTGTGGTCCAATGAAAACTATGACTCCAGGAAAGAAAAAGTACTTCCTGACCTTCATTGATGATTACTCCAGATATACCACAGTATTTCTACTTCACAATAAGGATGAAGTGCCAGAGAAATTAGAAGAGTATCTCGCTCAAGTAAATAATATTTTTGGCGGAATGCCCAGAGTGCTACGAACAGATAATGGCTCAGAATATACAAGTGGTAAAACACAAGCCATTCTCAGGAAGCATGGAATTGTGTTCCAGACAACAGTTCCATATAACCCAGAGCAAAATGGAGTTGCAGAGAGAATGAACCGCACACTGTGTGAAAGTGGGAGGAGCATGCTATTTGATGCTGATATGCCAACTACATACTGGGGAGAAGCTATCACAACTGCATGTTATCTTCAAAATCGTTTGCCGGGAAAAGCAACAACAAAAACTCCATATGAACTGTGGAACAAAAGGAAACCAGATTTAAGACACATCAGAATTTTTGGAAGTAAAGCCTATGTACACATTCCAAAAGAAAAATGTACAAAATGGGATGCATGTGCAAAAGAAGGTGCACTTGTGGGGTACAGTGAATCTCAAAAAGGATACAGGATTTTACATCAAGACACGAACAAAGTAACAGTCAGCAGAAGTGTAATTATTGATGAAAGTTCTGTGTGCTCAAAGTTTGAACAAACTATTCAAACTGAGAAAGAATCAACATCAGTCACTCAAGAAAATAAGGAAAGTGATACAGAAATAGAAATTTCTGCAGAAGATTTAAAACCTGAAACTGAACCAGAAATACCTTCAGTCAGAAAATCAACCAGAATCAATAAAGGTGTTCCAGCTGAACGTTTCTCTTACATAGCTCGCAGAGCTGTTCAAACTGAACCAGGTTCATGGAAAGAGATGCAGAAACTGCCAATGCATGAGAAACAAGTATGGAATAAAGCCGCTGATGAAGAAATGACATCACTCAAAGATCTCCAGACATGGACACTTTCAGAGCTACCTCAAGGTAAACATGCCATAGGATGTAAATAGTTTTTAAAACCAAATGTAAATCTGAAGGGAAAGTCTGTCGGTACAAGGCAAGGCTGGTTGCTAAAGGTTACTCACAGAAGTTCGGTGAGGACTATGATGCTACTTTTGCTCCAGTTGCTAAACAAAGTACATTCAGAACACTAATGACAGTGGCTGCCATGCGTACAATGATTGTGAAACATCACAATATTAAGACAGCTTTTCTTAATGGTGATATTGAAGAAGAAATTTATATGTCACAGCCAGAAGGATATTTGAAAAAGGGACAAGAGCATCTTGTCTGCAAGTTGAATAAATCTCTTTATGGCCTTAAACAATCAGCTCGAGCATGGAACCTGAAGATTAATCAAGTTCTACTAAATGAAGGATTTACAAGAAGCAAAGCTGATCCGTGCCTATATGCTAAACAAGTAGACACTGAGTGGATGTATCTGCTAATTTATGTAGATGACCTGATCATTGCTCACAAAAACAACAATGAAATTGCAAAGTTAACAGGAGTACTCAACAAGCACTTTGAAACTAAAGATCTAGGTGAAGTGACATATTATCTTGGAACTGACATCCAGCGTGAGAAAGATGGAAGTTTCCTGTTGAATCAGAGTGCAAAAATTGAATCTATTCTTCAGCAATTCAACATGACAGAGGCGAAAGGAGCAAGCACACCTATGGATACAGTCTATCCAAAGTTAGAAGGAGAAGATGATCTTCTCACATCCAATGAACAATACAGACAAGCAGTGGGGGCACTTCTCTACATTGCAACCACTACACGTCCAGACATTGCAGCCAGCGTGTCTCTTCTTTGCAGGCGAGTTGATAAACCACATCAAAGAGACTGGAATGCGATCAAAAGAGTTATGAGATATCTGAAACAGACAAAAGACTTAAATTTGAAACTGTCAGCAAGTGGTAGTTTAAACCTCGTAGGATATGTGGACTCCGATTGGGCAGGTGATCACAGCACACGCAAATCCACAAGTGGTTACTTATTAAAATTGGGCGACAGTCCTATATCATGGTCCAGCAAGAAACAGATGTCAGTGGCATTGTCCTCTACAGAAGCTGAATACATATCTGAAGCTCATTCCAGTCAAGAAGTTGTGTGGTTACAGCAATTACTCAAGGATCTTGGAGAAGCAACATCAGAACCTACCGTCTTATTTGAGGACAATCAGGCTTGCATTAAGCTTGCAACAAGTAAGAAAATTAATGGAAGAACCAAGCACATCGATGTCAGACATCATTACATTCATGACTTAGTTGATCAGAAAGTGATTGTACTTGTGTATTGTGAGTCGGAAAAAATGATTGCTGATGCTTTGACAAAGCCACCAGCTAGAACCAGATTTGTGGATCTTAGATCAGAAATGGGATTGACATAGATAGTAGTTGTTGAGTGGGGGTGTTACCATACAAGGTTTGTATTTAATCAGCAACAACCACTGTATGTCATTACTGTGTGCCTATTACATTGTATGACCACTAGATGGCAGTGTTACATTTGTGAGTTCATGTTTTTGTCTATGCCTCAAAAGGAATAAACAAGTTCCTGCTCCGAACAAAAGCAGTGTTCAGTGAAACAACAGACTGTCTACCTGTACATTCACTTTAAGTATAGTGAGAAGCACTGCAGTGACATCAGTGAATCTTGTGAGATGTATTCAGAGGTTCTTATACTGCAGATTTACACCTATACGGCTATAGGCACAATTTTAAGCCATAATAAACTTTTCTACATGTTCCCTATAAGATAGTAAACCTTTTGATTTCAAGTCAGAACCATTTTAAAGTAAAACAAAACCTTCACAAAACAACATGTCAGGGAAGGCTTTGCTATAGCACATACAGAGTTCTGAGGCGCATACATATGCACATGCGCTGGCCGGGCAGTTGCCCACAGACGTGCATAGAAGTGCACGCACGTGGGCACGTGCATTCTACTGTCACATCTGCTTGCTGTCAGCTGTTCTGTCCCCTAGCATTCCTCCAGTGAATTTTCGGCTACTGCTTACGTAGACTACTGGACTGATCATAGGCACTCTTACCTCGCCATGCTCTTGCGGTTATTGTTTCACTATCAGTGATTTCTGAGCCAGAGTTGTATGAGAGACCTTCCTCTGCAGGTCAGACTCTGCAATCAGGTACGTGACACAATACTTTGTTTTCTATAGCCCTGATAGTAAAGTAGGATTGCGTTGTTTTTTTTTTTTTTTTTTGTTTTGTTAGAAAATTGTTGTGTTCATGTTTTCTCTAATTGCACTGAGCACATCATGTGAACTATTTTGTATGGACTTCCTGTTGATATGCTTATTTCAGTAGCAACTGGATTTCATAGTTTTACTACTGGTGACAAAAGAAGAAGGTGTCAGCAGACTGTCTGTTGGTATGGCTGCTTGTATTCCAACATAGCAATGCACAGGAAAAATTATGTTTAAAGGGTAACTTCACTTTTGTGGGGGAAAAAAATCAGCAAATAAATAAAAAACAATATAGCGTATACAATTGGGACACAAATCATATCGTAATGGAATGTTATTAAAAATGACCTTTCCTTTTTTAATCTGCAGCTGTTGTAATTTTCTGAAAATGTAATGCAATATGGCAACCTTGAGGTGTTCTGTACACAGAATGTGTACAGACCACACCCCAGAAACATAATTTCCTGCTTGTGTGATTGGCTCACCAATTTTCACAGAAGTCTGCCTAAGATGCAAGTCAGATTTACAAGTCAGATCCCCTGCAACAAAAATTTAATTTTTGGTGAGATACTCCCAATAGGAACACGTCTAAAGGGATGCAGACTCAGCAGCTATCCTCATTAGAGTCCTGCAGCTGCCACAGCTGCTAGATAATTATGAAACCACTTATTTATGAGGGAGAGACCAGGGACGGCCTCGGGTCTTGTGCACATCTCTGGATCAGGATCGATCTTAGGTAAGTATTAGGGGGGGGTGCTGAGGGGGGAGCTGCACACTGAAGGTTTTTTACCTTCATGCATGGAATGCATGAAGGTAAAAACTTTCACCCTTTACAACCACTTTAATCTTTCTTTTTATTATTTATATAAAATCTTTATTTTTCAAATAGACATTTACACCCTTGACATTGGTGTCACAAAACATTGTGGATTTTCTACTGAGAAACTACACATCTATAATTTGCACATTTAGGTAAAACAGTTTTGCTAGTATGCTTTTTATGAAAAAAAAATATGTTTTTTAATGTGAAAACCTTCATCAGAACCTGCTCAAACTATTAACCCCATGGTTGGAAGATTGATGGGAAGAAATAGAAATTGCAGTTAGTGAGAGAAAGTGGCAGGCGATAAAGATAGTCAACAGGTCAGAGATTGCCCTGGAATATTTAATCAACCAATCAGTAGATACAGCAGCAGCAGGGTCAATAAATTGAATAATAGGTGTTTTTTGCATTCTCTCCTGGTCTATATCAGCATCCCCAAACCTTTTTGGCACCAGGGACCGGTTTCATGGCAGCCAATTATTGAAATATTGAATGAGTCTGTCCTCAGCCCCCCATTCACAGCACAGTCTCCCCTTTAAATCAGTGTCCATGGTCCCTCTTTACATCACAGTTCTCTCTTTAAAGCAGTCCCACAGTGTCCTCAGTTGCCCTTCACATCACAGCCCCCCTTTACATAGTGCCCCTTTACAGTGCAGTCAACTTTACATTACTGTAACATGGGGCACTGTGATGTAAAGGGGATTGCTCTGTAAAGGGGGCATTGTAATGTAAAGGGGGTGCACTGTATATGGGGAGCTGTGATGTGAAGGGGACTGCACTGTAAAGGGCCACTGTGAAATAAAGGGGACCACACTGTAAAGGGCACTTTAACCACTTAAGCCCCGGAGGATTTGGCTGCTAAAAGACCAGGGGGTTTTTTGCGATTTTTTACTGCGTGAATTTAACGGACAATTGCGCGGTCGTGCGACGCTGTACCTAAACGAATTTGACGTCCTTTTTTTCCCACAAACAGAGCTTTCTTTTGGTGGTATTTGATCACCTGTGCGATTTTTTGATCATGCGCTATAAACAAAAAAAGAACGTCAATTTTGCAAAAATAACAATATTTTTCAAATTTTTTATATGAAATTCCCCCCCAAAAAAATGTAAAAATCAAAATTTTTTAACATTTTCGGCCAATTTGTTTTATGCTACATATGTTTGGTAAAAAAACCGCAAAAAGCGTATTTTGATTGGTTTGCGCAAAAGTTATCGCGTTTACTAACAAAGGGAAAGATTTTTGTCATTTTTGGTGTTTTTTTTAACGCGTAATGGTGGCGATCTGCGATTTTTTTTCGGTACTGCGACGGACAGATCGGACCCTTGACTGACATTTTTGACACTTTTGGGGTTACCAGTGACATTACTGCAGTAATCAGTGCTATACATATGCACTGTTACTGCAAAAATGACACTGGCAGGGAAGGGGTTAACTTTATTGGACAGGGAGGGGTTAAGTGTTTCCTAGGGGGCGTGATTCTAACTGTATAGGGACATTGCTATTGGTGTAAAAACAAAGATCAACGGTCCTACATAGTAGAACCGTCTGATCTTCATTTTTATACCAGGGAGAATGACGGGCGGCTTGTTTACATAAGCCGCTCCGCCTTTCTCCCTTCACCAGAGCGACCGTAGTGTGGCCGGCGGACATCGGGTCCGCCGGTCACACGCACTGACTTGTCAGTGAACGAGCCGCGGCGGGCGCGCGCCCGCCCGCAATTGGCTCGCAAGTCAGTGACAGGCGAGTGACGTATCCATACGTCACTCTGCCTGGCCGGGGCTGACCGCCGCAGTATATAGTCGTGCGGCAGTCGGCAACCGGTTAAAGCGTAACTCCACTTTTGTTGAGAAAAAAATCATTCCCCTCTGGTTGATCTCTGTACATTACAAGGATTGTAACAAACTTTGTTGCAGATTCATAATTTTTGTTATTCTGAAGATATCATTGTTTGTTCCTCTGTGCCTCTGTGCTGAGTGGGTCTAATGGGAGTGGTTTCATAATTATCTATCAGCTGTGCAGCTTAAGAGCACTAATAAGGAAAGCTGCTGAGCCTGCATCCCTTTAGATGTGTTCCTATTGGGAGTATCTCACCAAAAATGGCATTTTTGTTGTAGTGGATGTCAGAAATCTGACTTGTAGCTTAGGCAGACTTCTGGGAAAATTGGTCAGCCAATCACATGTAGCACCCTACAGGTAGGTGCTAGGTAAATGTATAGTGGGCCTTGTCTGCCTAACAGCAGGGCTGTGATTTATTCAGCTAGGGTGTCAGGGCTTCCAGATGTGCCTGCTGAGGGAAGAAGTATCCCCACTGGCTCCTGTGAGAGGCTTCTCATAGGGCAGTGTGGGAAGCCCAATCAGAGGACACATCCCAGCTTGTAACTACCCCAGAAGGCAGATTATGCCGCAAAGGATTCTGGAAGTGGGTATAAGTTTGGGGGGAAGTGCGTGGCACGGTGTCTTTGGCGGGAGCAGAGTCCCAGGAAGGAGAGTGCGGCTGTCTCTCCTCCTGTCTGAGGAAGGTGGATGTCTCAGGGTGTCGCCTGAGTGTCCAGAGAGTGCTGAGTTGAGCTGAGGGGATTCGGTATGCCGAGAGCCTGCGGAGAGTGAGAGGGGTCCAGTCCCAGGGAAGCCTACACAGGTACTGAGGATTGCCCCTGGGGGTCTGCCTAGAGTCAGAGTGTACCACTCTGGAAGAGGTTCTGGGATCCAGTGTCAGCTAGCTGCAAAGGGGGTAACTAGGTTGAGGAACCTGAAGTTACAAAGGGGGTACATAGTCAGTGGACCCTGAAGAGTTACAGTCAAGGGGGCATCTGCATCTGGGCCCTGAATTGTATAGAGTGTGTCAGTTGCAAGTACAGATTTGCAGAGTTCTACTCCATGCTACCTCAAGCTGGCCAAAGCGGGGGACAGTATTCAGTGAATTGTACAGCATAACAGTGTCAGGAGTTCTACAGTTTCACAATTCTGGATCTTCTATCAAGTTGCAGTGTGTACTGCAGCATTTT